>NW_005187440.1:2985357-3013348 GCF_000239375.1 Pundamilia nyererei | reverse complement strand
AATAAATAAATAAATAATAATAATAATAATAATAATAATAATAATAATAATAATAATAATAATAATAATTAAAAAATGCAGATATATACCCAAATCTGGAAAAACACATCAAAAGAGTCCATCTGAGAAGCCTTATATCAGCCTGGGAAATTCCCCGTATACAAATTCTCAAAAGGATTTTTTGTTATGTACAATGAGAATCCCTTAATATCACCAAACAAGATTACAATTTAGTTGTGAAATTGTCACAAATGACATCAATTCATGCAATATGAACAAAGCAGAGTTGTGCAGACTGCTAACCATTTTGGGGAACTGTTGTGTAATTTCAGGAGAGTAGGTGTTTTCTTGGGAGCTTTTTCTTAGTGACACCACCACAAAGATCTGGAAAAGCTGCTGCTGCTGCATCTGGATCAGGTCTCTCTCCAGGGTGCGGTAGCCTGGCCTTCGTTTCAATGTAGACTGGATGTAAACTGATCTCCTGGAGCCTGTTCAACACCACACAGTGACACAATACAGTCATGTTTATCCTGGGAAAAATCCCAACCAGCACAGAGAAGCAATAAAAGGTCTTCTTAATGTCTATATAATGTAAAACTGTAGCTATAACACTGACTACTTTAAGGTTGCTCAATGATGACCTATCATGCTAATTTCTAACTCTGCTTTTTATTCTTCAACTCTACTACAGCGTTGCATGATTCACACTAAATAAAGAATCCTTTTTATCTTATGCTGAGCCTTGATTCAACTTATTTCATTCACTGCCTGAAACAAGCTGTTTTAGCTCCATCTTTCTAATGAATGACTTATCCTTTAAACATTAGTTGAGCTCCTTATTAAAAACTTTGGAGATGTTTGGTGTGATCATTTAACACTAACACTATACAGTATATGATGTTTTTATCTTCTCCTTTTACCGTAGCACTGGATTTATACTTTCATTTTTAGGAACTAATAGTATTTACTCCATATAAAGTTATCTACCTGTAAACTTTACCCAGAATTAGCATAAAGTGAAAGATTCTGTGCGTTTGTTATACCTTTGGTGCCGTCCTCAGGGTCGCTCTCAGTCCCGCTGGTCTCCTCTGCTTATATAAATTGGAGGAGGAGGGATAGATTAGTGAGAAGCAGAGGAATGGGGAAAACTTGACAGGCCATAATCAGATGCAGACAGCAAGTCTTTGTTTCATAATTTCATTTCATTGCCGACTGCGACTGGCCTTATGTGTATCATCAAAAGATGGGTATTTCCACCAAGAGGCTCAACTTAATCTTGATGTGTTGATGTGGATCTGCCACTATGTGTTTGTGTCTCACCTCGCACGGTGACTCCTTGGTTCTTCACTCTCTTCCTCCCTCGCTTGTCATCAAAGATCGTCTCAATTTTGTTGACATACTATGTAGTAGAAGCACAGGTGCTTGTCAGCCCCATAATTTTAGAGCCATTGCAGAATCCTGATTACATGGAATTATGATATATAGCCACTAACAGCTACTAAATACATAATTATATTACAGATTTTCAGCATTTTTTTCTTCTTTTTTTTAAACCCCCATACCCTTGTTGTTCTTTCTAAAAGAACAGAGCGGGAAGCTTAAACTTTGTTTTTAAAAGAAGCGCTGCCAATTGAGGAAACAAACTCGTATGGCAATGACAAGTAACATGTCTAACTAACCATAACAGCACTGTTTTGAAGCAGAACAATACATAATAAATGAGTTATTGTCAAGATCTAAATGTGTATTTTTAATATATTCAAAGAGTTCCCAAAAGCGGTTTGTCTAAAATATTTAAGAATACTCAACTCACTCAATATTTCATTATTACTACAGTTTCAGATATTCATTTTACACTATTGAAAAGTTACACAATGGTCTCTTCCTAAAAACAATCAAAATCAACATGACGGGCTTTTTCAAACTAGCTCAAACTCATGGTACTTGGGTCACATTGGGTTTTTTAAGCCATAACCTCTTTTTTCTGCAAATATATTTAAAGAAACGCTTTTTTCCCTCTTTACCTTGTCAGTAAAGTCTGTCCCTGTCCAAAACCTTTCCACAGCCATGGGTTAGATGTCCGTAATACTCTTCTATCTAAATTTACACAAAGTGTTTACACATACTGCTCCAACACTATCTATTATTTTCAGCATCAGCTTTTTCCTGTTCAACAAGTAACCGCCTCCTTTTCTGTTCTACGTAAAACATGAATCATCATTCACTGCCACTCTGTCAGTCACAGGTCACATGGAAATGGGCACCAAAAATGCTGTCAGCCAGCCATAGTATCAAATTCAATTGTATGTGCAAATATACCTGGGGCATCCTGTGTATTTTCTGAGTGCTTCCACGCCGTGGTGCAGCTGGTTTGGGAGTGTCTGCAATGGTTGAAGATTTGGACACAGCTTGGAACACCTTCCTGTCCACTTTACTAGCATACCTGTATAACGTTTGGGGTTTAGAAGGCAACTGGAACAAAAGAAGTGCCAAGTTAATGCTCAGTTTCAGATAATTACTTGGTATCAAACTACAATAATTCCTTCTTCCTTTGTTTCTCAGGTTGACACATTTGTTACATTGATAACTAATAAAAAATACTCGTGTACTATTAAAGCAGGACATACATGGAATGTTATCCATTACCTTTGGGAGAGGCCTTGCAATAGGGATACACATTGGAGATAGCTTGACATCCTCATAGGGGTTATCTCTGGTCACATCACCTGAGGGTAAGGTAGAGTGATGGGAAGGATTAGACAGCATGCCTGGACGTCTTCAAGACATAGAAGCAACTGAGACAGCCTAAATTCGCTGAAACTACAACAAATTGTTTAAAATGCATGGTAGCACCTACCTGCCAAGTGCTGTGAAATACTGAATTTGTGACATTGCAATGCAAAAGCTATTATTATACACTTGTATCAAACAGCTAGGCCACATTTACAGACACTACATATTGTGAATAGGTGTTATGTCTGATCCCACTAGTCACAGCATGTTTTTCCATCGTGAACATGAGGAATAATTCTAGTAACTGTAGGAAATCTGTGGGCAATCAGGAAAAGGAAACATCATCAGTTGAGCTACTATACTTAGTACTACTAAGTAGTACTAAGTATAGTATGCTTAGTACTACTAAGTATACTATACTAAGAATAGTATACTTAGTATACTATTCTTAGTTAGCGTATTGTCTGTCTTGTTAATGTTGGTTTATAATGGAGCACTGTAACAAAAAAATTATTTCCCCCAGGGATCAATAAAGTATTCTGATTCTGATTATACAACAATAAGCCAAATCCTAACTGAGAATACTGAAATTTACATCAACCCAGTGACAGGTACCCAGGAGTCTTTATGATTTCCTGTCTTTGTCTTTTGTGCTAACAGCCAGATAAATCAGAAGCTCTGGAAGTTCATTCAAAATCAGCTCCACATTGGGAATAGGACTTACAGACGATGTCCTCGTAAATATTGTCATCAGAGTAGGCATGGTAAAGGGCATCATCTGCCCGAGGGCCTTGCTCTGCCGTCAGGCGTGATGCATCCTCATACTCAAAGGACTTCCTGAGACAGGGAGAGAAGCGATGGCAGTGAGAAAGGCTGTTGACCTAAAGATAACCATTATACTGTTCACTCTATTGTTGTATGTTTAGCCATTGCCCGACAACAAAATGCCTTGTTGATATGAAACCCAGAAAAACAAGGAGATAGCGCAGGGAGAGAGAGAATAATCATCATGGAAGGAAATGACTGAGCGCATGATAGAGAAGTTGCAATATGGTAACAGTTTTTCTGTGTCACAGACAGTACAGAAATATGGAAATGGACAGTCTGTCTGAGTGCAGAAACTGAAACTGCGATGTTACTAAAGTTCACGTGATAAAATACCTGGCCAGGTGCAGATACTTCATAATGTACAAGCTTAAATGAAAGCTTCCTCTAAAGATGGTAAACAAGAAGCCCTGTGCTACCTGTGTGCAGACATGACAGGAAGACTCCGAATCGAGCTACTGGCATAAACTAAAAAGGTTGATTACATTGCCTACAATACGTAACAACAAAAATATTGCACAATTAGTAGTTTGTGAAACTCTGTTTTACAGTTTATGAAACATCCTGTCCTGTGCTCTAACAGAGGGGAAACAGACTTTCTCTACCTACATGTGAAAAAAATAACCACTCAAACTTTTTAATCTATTGGACAAGCAAACTTTCGTCCTCTTTGAAAGGGTACCTAATGATAAAGGCACTGCAATCAATAACACCTACACCTACCTATGTTTGTATCTTTATATTTCAACAATAGAGTAGGAAATATACCCCATTATTCATTATACTGTCAAATGTATGAAATTAGAATTAATGGATCCTGATTAGAGGCCAATAATTAGAACCTTTTTAAAAAAACAACAACATATGGTCCAAGTATCAAGTTCTCTTTTACACTCAAGTATATTTTACCATTATTCACCGTCTAAAAACCTCTTTAAAGTCTTCAAAATGCCCGAGTCTATTATTAATATTTTACACTGCATGTATTATAAACATCTGCCAGTTTTCTATGACTGGCCAATCCAGGAAATTCAGCCAGTAGAGCCTTTGATGCAATAAAAGGTCATCAGAAACAAAAATTATATTACAGGATCTGCAGGGACAGCACCAGTCAAAAGTCCATCCAAAGTGCTGACTGGTATTGTAATCATTTCAAATGCTGGTGTCAAAGTGCGCGGTTCTACTGTCAGAAGGACAGCACCAGCTTCAGGTGGAATGGCCAAGTCAGATTTGAATAACACTGAAATATTGTGCACGCAGGATAACCCACACACAACTTCAGATATTTTACATGATAACAAATTGTCAGCAAGGTATATTAGTTTCTAAGGCCAAAGGGTGTACTTTCTTTATCTGCAGAGAAGTAAAATCTATCAATCATTTTTTTATATTTTGTTGAAACCATTGATCACTCCTTTTCTTTACCATTTTTTTCTCTATGTACAGTATTAAAAAGGATTTAATGTTTGCTTTTTATGTGTCAAAAGCAATGGTTTTCACAGGACTACAGATAATATAAGCATGTGACACAGTTTAGTCTTGTTTTACTCGGCCTTTAAAATAATGAAAGAGGGACTGTGTGTGTGTGTGTGCCCGATGAAGATGACCCTGGACCCATGGCTGCTCAGGAACTAGGCCATTTCTAGACAATAGACGACAATGCTGCCAGATATCATGTGACATCACACCAGGACCCCAGCCAGCAATCAGACTCTGACAGTACCCTCCCCACCCCAAAACTGCTCTACATATACTGTAACTGTTCAGTAAACCTTTCTACTACAGTTTATATCAAAGAAAGTGCTGCAACAGTTCCATTCTACTTTACTTTTAACAAGTACTCTATGATTATTTATGCTTTTCTTTTTGTGCACTTACTGACCTGTTCTTTTTATGTCTTGAAAGTCCTTCACTCTTTCCAACTGGACACGGAGGAGGTGGGAAGTTGGGTGGTTGAGCTACCCTCCTGGTTCTCGTGTTGGAGTGATTGTTATGAGAGGACCCTCTGTCCCATTGTACCATGTACCCTGTGTTGTTACTGTTCTTGGTTCCCCGATACTGGAATGTCCGCTGAGGTTTAGGAGGGGGATTAGCTTCACCTGATGATCCTCTGCCTTTCTCCCAGAGCAGTCTGTTTCCCTCAAGCTTCCGCCAGAAACCCCGGGAAGTGTAGAAGTTACCAGCAGGCATGTTGTCTTCTGGATCATCAGTTGACAGAGGTAGAGGTTTAGAAACTACTTCAGCATCCAAGATACGACCTATTTTTTGGTCACCGTTGGCAGTAATGATTCGTTTATCTGTAGCCTCCAATTTGGGAGATGCAAGTATTTGCGTTGAAAATGTTTTATTTCCTGGCGACGTGGCTAATAATTCACTGGAACCACTACGCACCGGTTCTGACTTCCTGCCACCCACACCGTGTCCAGCCTGTGCTGGGGATTCCTGAAAATCAAATTCCGAGTTATTTCTTTTTGAGACGTTGGCTTTTGCATGAAGACCGCCTCTCCAGCTCTCGTTTGGACAACCATTGCCTAGGAGATCTCCAGACAGAGTCCGAGATACAGTCAGAGGATGTACTTTCACTCCAGTATCATGGCCACTGCTCTGCTGACTGCGGCCTTCCCACTGGGAGATCTTCTCCTTGATGTTAATGACTTGCTTGTGAGAAGGTATCCTCAATGGTGGCCGTCCTTGCTTGGCTGTGGGAGCCTCATTCTGCAGCACAACCTCACCAACCCCACGTCTGACCTGCTCCGCTCTTAGAGCCAGCATATTGTGTCAGCTCATCGCGAATCCTCCATAGGTAAATGTATCAAGTATTTCCCCACAACAGACAGAATCTACTTATTGTTAATTATCCATAAACTGTAATCAAAATCAAAAGAGCCACAAAGTTTATTGTTGGTTCTGTTCTGTCTTCATGTCGTTGTGTGGTGGCAGAGGATCGTTTTCCTCTTGTCTCATTTTATAAAACAACCTAAAAAGAAGATGACAGACTAAAATTACTCATCAGTACAATTAAAACACATCCAAAGAGCACAGTGCACACTGTAGGATCAGAGAAACAAAACCCCAAGGGAAATCTTTCCCCTGAAACAGCATGCATCCAAAGGTGAAGACAAGAACATACTCATGTGAATGCTGGTTTCTGAAAATAAACCTAGTAAAAAAAGAGAAAAAAAGTAAAGACAGTGACAGTGACACATACACTACTATGTATGTGTGCAGTGACCCCCCCAAAAAAATAAAAAATTCTTCTAGGCCTAGGAGATTTCTGTGATGCCTTCATCCTAGGCCTCCTTATAGCTGGTCAAATACAAAAACACCTGTAGTACAGCAAATCAAATGCACCTCATTTGAAAGGCTGTCTTTAAATGGTATGGGGGAAGACCGTCTATGCCAGGGGTCGCCAATCCCAGTCCACGAGGGCCGGTGTCCCTGCAGGTTTTAGATGTGTCCTTGATCCATCACAGCTGATTTAAATTTAAATGGATAAATTACCTTCTAAACATGTCTTGAAGTTCTCCAGAGGTCTGGTAATGAACTAATCATGTAATTCAGGTGTGTTGACCCTACAGGGACACCGGCCCTCGTGGACTGGGATTGGGGACCCCTGGTCTATGCGATTTCATGAAGCGTTTGAGACACGGAAGAACACACGAATCTCATTTCTTGCATAAAGAGCCAACGACAATTGAAGACGGGGAGCATTTTAACCCCACCTATCCACACGTGGTCGAGCTCTAGATTAGGCGTTCCTCACGTGGTTTAACTATTTATCAGACACAAAAAATAAAAAGATATAAGACAACATATTCTAAATAACTGCGGCCTTTGCTATATGCACTTTAAACTAAAAATCACATGTTGTAAAACATGCACAGATTTGATGTCTGCGATTGTTTTGCAATGCACTCAGTCTGATTTATATATCCTTAGCCGGCATCAACATGATTGCTGAAGTCTCTTGCTCCTGCTTCGCTGGAACCAAACTATTTGGACACGTCGCACATGAGGATCAAGAAGGGGAGACATGGTAAAATTCCACAGCATAGTTCATGATGACTATGAGCTGCATTCCTGCAGATGGAGAGGAGGAGGGTCAGTAAATAGATTCAGCTACAGACAGTCGGACAGTCACTCAGTCTTGCAAATGACACCTTTGTCTGCGTTTGACCCAAATTAAACGTATGTTTGTAGTGGAATGCTGCTCCATCATAGCCAGACCATGCAATGACAATGCAGCTCCCGAACTGACCCACTTGCACTTATTCGTCTGTGTGCGGTATGTAGTACAGGAAGACATGAGTTGCGTTTCCTGAGCTGCAGGAAGAAGGATCAGCAGTGTCCATAATTATGGTGCAGAAAGATTTGCACCCAACCACTGGTTTAAGCTATGTTTAGATCATCTATATTCAAACACTGACTTGGAAATACAAGAAATCCAGAAATATATCAGCCACTGGCCACTTACAGTAACACTGTGAAACATATCAAAATGGGAGCTTCCCTCTTTTCCATGGTATTCAGTTAAAATCAAATATTAGTCCCGAAGCAGTGAACTGTACATTGTTGTGTAGAAAAGCCAGAGGGAAAGTCAAAATGAACGTTTTAATAGGGCATTCAGCTTTACAGAGTGGCATCCCAGCATTATTTTAGTGAAACTCACTGAGTCATCCATGTAGAAACTAGACAGGGGACACACAAAGCTTGGAGAACCCAGTCATCAGTTGGCAACTAAATTAAACCTAATTGCAGCTTCAAAACCGCCACAACACGCCCTGCAGAGACGTGTGGCATGACATGACATGTTGGAGGTGAGGTATTGTACAACTGTAGTTTATCACCAGCAGTGGCAGTCGGGAGTATAATAAAAGAAAAATGCAGGTTTGCTTTACACCAACATAAAAGGACAGAGCAAGATAAAGTACCTTAAAACGACTGATCCTTCAGCAGTCAGCGGGGTACAGAGGCATTCATTTCCACATCTCCAGTGAGGGAGTGACAGACAAACAGCTTTCATGAGGTGTTTTGTGTCAAGTTGTTGATGCTAGCTGTGCCAAAACAGTCCAAATCCTCTCATAAACACAGACTGAGGCAGATAAACAATCTAAACATCATTACTTCACAATACCACAGTGATAACACCTTGAGTGGCACATGAATATCGAAGAGGCTTTGTCTTGACAGTTATCAATTAACCAAGTTGATTTTCCTATATATTTGGCAAAGCAGACAAATGATTTTCATAGAGCATTTTACAGCCTTAAAGGACAGAGACCTTTGGGAGCTCTATGACCTGAATTGCCTCCATATTTTCTGTTATGAATAGTTACTATGTCCAGATAAACGGAGATAAACTGGAGATTAGCAGGAATGCATGCGGACTGAGTGAAAGGAAACTAGGCTCATGTTTTAAAAAAACAACAACAACTGTAAAAATAAATAAATAAATAAATAATAAAAAAATGTCACCCCGCCCTTGCAAAGAACTGAAACTTGGAAACTTAACGGACTCGTTATGGTGAAACCTGTTAAACCGCCGGCTGGAACAGCAATACAGGAATAACGTTTTAGTCACCAGTGAAATCGTACAGTGTAATAAACGAAAAGAAGAAAAATAATAAAAATAATTTATTGGATGCATGCCGAGTTGAAGAAAGGGACTTACTGAACCAGAAAAAGTATTGATACTTACATTAAAACGTGATAATAGCTATACATAATACCGTCAGATTAAACTTGCCATAGTTTCAGTGGCGTTTGGTGTTGACTTGTCACCATATGAAGAAAGCACAAGGATTGGAGAAGTGTGGGAGAGCTATAAATTTTACGGCCAGCTATTAGCTAACGATATCACTGAATGCAGAAACAGAGCTCCTTGAACATTTTAACTAGGGTTTTTTACGAGAAAGTGATATATAAGCTGTGAAGTAAGTGTAAAGATAGAAAGATGGGTAGATGTGATGGAATCCATACTACTTACCAAAGTATAAGCAGGACTCATGTTCTTTCCTCGTTTTCCCGGCGATAAAATAAAAACCGCAAATAAAATCCGACTGCGCTCGGTCTCATCGTTCAATCTGGAAAGGTCTCAATAACGTTAAAAAAAATGCTACCGTTGTTCAAAAAAAGCAGCCTACAGACTGGTAAACTTAACTTATGAGCAAGAAAACTTTATGAGGTATAAAAACGTACCGCTTATACTAATATCTAAACACAGCATGAACAACAACCACAAAGAAAGTGGCCACAGAGGAGAGAAAAGCTGCTAAAGCAGAACACTCCTCGCCCTCCGTCTTTGGACAATTAGCGTCAAGTCAGCCTGAAAATGCGATTTCCGGTTGTAACTTTCAAAATATAAGAGATAACAATTCACCGAGTGTCGTTTCCCCCAATTTATAAGGTGTTCATTGAACTTTCTGGGTGAAAATTGTTGTTTTTTTTTGTTATGTTCAGTTTTTTATGTTGTCCGTTTTTTATTTTTAATGTGTCCTTTATAAAACGTAAATATTGTAAAAGTAAATGTATTTTAGTCCACTGCAATTGTACGTTTGCTGGCGTCATTTATTCCGGTGTCCAACAAGACCACCGGGATATCGACATCATAACACATGCCACTGAGTTTTGGGAGCAACAAAAGTATCTGAAATGATTTCAAATAATAAAGGAACAAGCAACATTTACATGCATTATCCACCACACCATTATTTATGACAGCACTGCTGGAAGTGGTTAACAAATAACTGTGTTAGGGGGTTGTAATGCAACATTTCTGTCTTGTTTACAAAATAGTTTACCGTGCTTTTATTTGACTTCCAGCTTCCCTCATACTGTTTCTGTCGAGCTTGACGCGCTGACTGTGAGAAAGTTTTCCTGAAGCCTCCAAGTGAGACGACGTCATCACCTCAACTCCTGCAGCTGTCAACACTGAACAAATACTGCTGTCTTTGAGTGTCCTGGGAAATCTAGACACTAGGTTAGGAGCTCCATCTTTGCGATCGCACAACTTAATAAACATAACTAGGTGTTTAATTTATGACGTTTGTGATGCAGAGCTTTAGCCTCTCTAACGTAATTGTGAACTTTAGACTTTATACCTTGTCTCAAACTTGATCTTGGCAACATGATTAAATGTGAACTCGGTTCATTTAGGTTAGAACAAATGCTGACTTTCATATCGTGTTTTGACTTATAGCCTAAGGTAATTTTGCTGCTAAACGTTAAATAAATAAGGTAAACAGCTTTCAAGAAATGTCTTAAGGCAACACAGTAGGACAAGATCTTCCTGTCGGGTAAACAATTTGGCAACGACCACAGAAATGCAATTGCACCGTTTATTTCCTTCCATTCTTATACACGTTTCTCCAACTGAAAAAAACATACTGTAATGTGCAAGTCACAGATGTGCAGATTATAAAAGCATTTCTTCCTTTAATAGAGAGAACATCTGTATTTTAAATGGTCAGTTTCTTTGAGATTCCACTGCGATAAACAGACGTAGAAACTTTTCCATATCACAAAAGAGAGTAGTGTCTAAGTAAGGGTGGGTCCGGTCGGTTTACTCAGACTTCAAGCCCTCCTTGATGAGGTTGAGCTCGTAGCACAAGGTCTCATAGCGGTACGCCATACGGATCTGAGGCACGTTGGTTTTGCGGATGTCGTTGCCCTCTGGACCCTCTTTGAGGTAATCCTTACCCAGGAAGTGGCGCTTCTCCTGCAGCGCAAAAAGAACCCCACAAAGAAATGTTTTAACTGGCAATTACAGTCAAAGTTCTTCAAACCACCTTTGGTAGTTCTCACTATAGTGTCACTAAGAATATATGTATTTTGTAATGTTCTCTTGGCTCTTGTTATTCTCTTTGACTCAAGTACAGACTCGTAGGTGTGTGTCTGTTTTACCTCATCGGAGAGGGCGCTCTGAAGCACGCTGTTCCTGGCAATCTCACACATGTCACAGGTGCTGAGCTTGAACACCTGAGCTGCAATGGCATATTCTTCCATTAGAGGTTCCTGTGGACATAAAAAAAACCAAGACTGATATTACTGAATACTCCTGCTTCAACTTGAGATCATATGAAATGGATTGCATTAAAAAAAAATTGCACACAACACCAATTTATCTGATTTACAGAATGTGTTTATCATCAATGCTGACCATCTCTGTCCATCTACATATTAAACAATAAACAGCACAACAGGCTGCGTGTATTTGTCTATGTTGTCACCAAAGGCTCAGACCTTGGTGTAGTGGAACTGCATGGGATCATCGGTGGACAGAGACACCACCAAGCCTTTCTTGTGGAACTCAAGCAGCGGGTTCTTGGCATACTCAAGGAACAAGCTATTGTTGCTCAGTGGGGACATGGCGATCGGGATCTGGGTCAAGACATACAGGTACTGCAGCACGGGGCTCTGTTTGTGAAGGGTTGAGGGGAAAACAGTGACTTTACAAGCTTCATATTTTTAACAAATATAACAACACAAAATATAAATAGGCAATAATCAATGTTTTAACTTGCTCACAAGAATCATGCCAAATCTGAAATTGAACTTTACACTTCAATACTAGAATTACATGTCAGTTGTATCATTGGCCACATTCAACTAAAGAGTTAGGCTGACTTAATCTATCACTGTTAACTTGTCAGACAGATATTATATAAAATGTGGTGTATAGGCAAACACATAAAAAAAAAAACATTTTCTACTTTGATTCGACTTATATTGTGTTTTAAGACTATTGTTATGTTTGCTTGGTCTGGCAATTGCCTGATCATGCATATGAATTGAAGTGCATTTTAAGGCAAATGAAATGCTGCATTCAGAGGACTGACCTTCTTGAGGTTAAGGCCATGAGAGATATTGTCAGCAGTCATGAATGCAGCCAGCAAGTGGGTTATGGCACCAGCCTCACCGCAGTGAGGCCTGAACATGAATGTGTTCATGCCCCTCTGTCTGGAGAGCAGAAGAATAGGAATGATACAACAGAAAGTAGCAGACATACTCAGACAAGAGTTAAATATATACTCACTGTAAATGTTTAGAGAAAATAATGATCTCTGACAAAGAAATCCGAGTGCTTCAATCCAATAGGATGAAAAAAGAAAAAGCATGTATGGAAATAGCATTACTCACTTGCGCAGCTGGTTGAGGGCAGCGATATTGGCATACATGTAGTAGATGTAGTAGGTGTAGGAGGGGTTTTTGTCGATGTCCCACTCCTCTGGTTTGGGGCTTTTAGTGGAGAACATGTGACCACTGTGTTTGGACTCATCATCCACACTGTCAAAGCCTGTCACCTACACATTGAGTAGAAAACAATGGATTATCCCGGATTATACCGTAGTATTCAGATTGAATCTTTTCTACAGCTATATCTTTATGTGTGGATTGGAAATCAAGGTTCAGCATATATTTTTGTGTCTGAACAGTGACTCACATGCTTGAGGAAGATGCTTAGCTCAGGACTGGACTGTGGATCAATGGTGGCCTTGAACACAGGCAGGAAAATGTTCTCCAACATTTTGCCAAAGTGTGGCACAAAGTTTCTGCCTCTGAAGATGTCGCTGAGATAGAACATGGACAAATGGCATTATTTAAATGAAAATTTCATCCATTCTTGGTAGCAGTAGAGGTAGCTTTAGTATTTGAATGCATATTCTTTAATGCAGGCAAACAAAAAGAAAAAGCATGAAATGTATAAATGTAAGAGTTTTCCATCTCTCTGACAGTTTGGTGTGTTTATACAGAACAAAGAGAAGACTGAAAACTTACTAGATCCTAGGTATTTGAATCATCCATTTGAGGTTTGGGGAGTAAACCCTGTGCCTGACGAACCAGTTCGAGAGCTTGTTCCACTCGTTGGCGTTGCAGCCATAAATGGACAGACGGGGCTCAGCATACTGGTACTTGGCTTCCTCGAGATCACTGGCTACTTCCTGGTTTTCCCAAAGATCAAATCAAGCTCAAATCACCAGTTCAGTGTATAAAACTGAATGTTAATAAAGTAGTTATAACAACCTTGATCTTCAGCTGCCACAGTGACAGTTATACAGTTTTACAGAGAAGTCGTTTGAAACTAACCTTGATGATAGTGGCAAAGTACTCTCCATTGATGTGATTCTCTGTCTTCAGGTACAGGTCACGCAGCTCACTGGCTCCTACTGGGTTGTACTTGGCGTTGAACTTATCGAAACGCTGGAAGGTTTGTCTACCCTTCAGAGAAAGATACAAGATGATAATTTAGACCAAAGAAGTTATAAAACTGAACAGGCAACACGACACATTTGGTTTTAATAAAAGTGTTTGCTTTTATAGAATACAAACTTTTTGATATTTAAACATTTCCTCAAGAATTAGAAAAGAAGTTTATCCTATAGCTGAAACACTTGATGAATCCAAGGTCCACTACTGACGATGTGCCCCAAATGTTAATATGATCACTTAGATCAGATCTCTAATCCCTAAACCTAACCAAGGAAAAATGGCAGATTAGCTTGGGTAAAAGAACGAAGGTTGAGGTACACAACGATGTGTGCCGCTGGTAACTTTTCTGGGCTGCTTTTCCTCATAACAGCCATCCTCCAAGACTTTCTGCATTTAAACCAATGCATTGTAAGGGATTGTAACATCTAATCCTTTTACTGAATCTGATCCAGTTTTCAGGTTTTAGCAATGTGTGGCCTACAGAGGTGAGGCCACACGTTGCTCACCCAGCAGCAGTTTTTCCTGCGCATTGGTCATCATGGTACAAGTCCTGGTAAATGGTAAATTTGGCAGCATTATAATCTTTATGTTCTATGTGTACAATCCTTTAAAGATAATATAAAACTGATGGTTTATCTTTCAATTATAATGTTTGGGGGGTTTTTTTTGTTATTATTTGACTATTACATATTTTTATTCTTATCTTGAACACTTAATGGCTTTCATGGAAATGTATCCTGTCAGTATGTGAGCCTTGTTACTTTACTATAATAAAAGTCTGTTATTAGTTGTTAGATTACTAAAAAAAAGAAGAAAAAAAAAAGAAAAACCCACAGCGTGCACATCCAGTGAGTCCACAGTGAGGTCGTATGGATGCAGGTTAAGGGACTGAAAGAGCTCCTTCATGGTGACCTCCTTCCCTTTGAGGTTGTGCACTACACGTTCAGCATCCACACGGTAAGACTTTTTGATAAAGCGCAGCAGGTGCTTCTGGTTCATGCAGGCAGCAGCATGGATGTGAGTGTCCACCTGGAAAGGAATAGAGATGGCAGGGTGATCAGTGAGGTTTTTGTTTGTGCAATGTAATACATGTGATCGGTCACAAGAGGGAGCTAAAGACACCACGAGCTGCACTGCAGCTGGAAGTAAGGAAGATGATAGAAAATGTGTGAAATGATCATGCACAACAAATAAATAGGACATTACTTAAACTCTACTACACATTCCAGTTAAAATCAGCACAAAGCTGTTGATAGTCACAGATTTCTGAAAAATCCTGCAACTGTGCTAATCACACTGGTATTTTATTTTATGTCACTTCACATTAAATTGACAGAAGGTTTAAAGCAACTACCTTTCTGCAATTGTAGAAGTCCCTGTGAGGGTTCTTCTTCACCTCTTTCATCTCCTCCATCTCATTCAGCATCTCATGCACATTAAACTTGGACATGAGAAACTTAAGACGGCGGTGAGTGTAAGTCTTTCTGCAAAATAAAGTGGAAATAATTGTGCTTTGATAGCACTTTCACCTAGGAAGAATTACAGCTAAATTACAAAAATGAGGAGAAATTGTGTTGGCACTTTTTGAAATCAGATGAATTTCAGTTCTAAAATCTAAAAACAGAGTAATGAGCACTTTTAAAGGACTCACGTTGGGCCCTGTGCAATAAGAGCGATGAGGAAGTTCATGTCATCGATAAAGGTATTGAGGTCTGGGTAGGGCATGTCCTTTGGCTGATGTTTGTCAGCAGCTGCAGCGTCATTGTACACATAAATCACACCATCCTTCATACGAGCAACATAGCCCAGATTCTTTGGCAGGTTCTTGACATCAAAGGGGTCTTCCCCTTCCTTTGGAGGACTTGTGAAGACTGAGGATAGATGCGACATATAATTAAGTACACATCTTCTACATAAGATCATTTCAAATCATGCTAACCCTGATCTCCTTTTATTGTCACCTGGCTCCAATTGTTCTTCCGGTCTGAAAGATTCTCCTTCAGTCTGACACAGGTACTGGGAGGCTGTTCTTGGGAAGCGCTGGAAGGCCAGTCGCATGTACTTCTCCCTGATGGTTAAAGCACGGTACAGACCCCTGCATGCCAGCTCAAAGTCATCCATGGTCACCTGAATAGCACATACGAGAGATAACAGTTAACTGTTAAACAATGTGGAATTGATGAAACACATTAGTCCTGTGTCAGACTGGCTTCCTGTCCAGGTTGGCCTATAACAGCTGGGATGAGCTCCAGCACCCCCGCGACCCTAAACTGGATAAACTGAATGGATGGATGAAGCAGATGGAGACTATACTATTAAAACAAATTTAAGTACTAGAACTTTTTATTTGCTCCAATCTCATCTCAATGGCAATTTTTTTTAAAAAAAGAGTATATATTACACAATCAGTCATTTGCTCTGTGTAATGTCAACACAACATGTTACATATGCAGTGAACAAACCTTTATCTTAACAAATGTGAGGCCCAAAGTTAAAGCAAAGTCACTTCCTCCAAAGTTTTCTCTCGCTCTACTGTAAATGTCAAACCAACGGTGGTGAAACCTGAAACTTTAGCATACTCTCACATGAGCTCCACTCATGGCCTTTTATAGTGGGAGGTAGCCTGTGAGGACACTCACGCACTAACAAAATATAGTCAGTGAAATTTATACTCACCACTTGTCACATTCATGTCTGCTTGACCCAGTTTGAATGTGCTACAGGTAGTTTCAATTTTAAAGCTATCAATACCAATTCAAACCCAATTCAGGAGTCGCTGCAATTGAAAAGCCAGTCTGATTGAAATGCATGTCAGTCTTACCAAGCATTTGTGACATAGTGCTTAGTAAACTACTTTCTTTTAAAATTCAGTTCATGCTATAACTTTTATAAGCTTTAAAGACTTTTTTACTTTGTCGCACCCAGAACCACCCCTCCGAGTGACATCACAACGTGCTAATACACTGTGAAGTTACACCACTGGACGAAGGTGTTATTTATGGTTGACCTCAAAGTGTAACATAAGAAGTTTAATGTTTTTTAATTATGCGAAAATAAACAGTACCCCAGCAGCATAGTCTCCAATGACGGCCACTCTCTGGAAGTCAGGCACTTCCAGATAGGTGGGCGTGTCCACTTCCACTGACACTACAGTAGCAGCTGCCTGGGAAGCACCCGTGGGCACGGCCATGGTACGGGAGCGCTTCTTGCTGTGGAAGATGAGATAGTGAAGTCTGACTTAATTTTTCTGTCAAAATTGATCAAATATTTGTTGTTACTACCAAGCAAATTTCCCCCATTAAATAAAAAAGGTAAGTAATGATTTTTTTGTCGTTGTGGTTCTTTCAGGAAGCAAATCATGATTTTGTAGCATCACTATTCAAAATCTTCCATCTCACCGTTTCTGCTCATCATCATCAGTGTGCAGATGGTGGGCCATCTCATCATGGATGATGGGACAGTCCTCAGCCACATCAAACATGGAGATTTCATCGCGGATCGTTTCGTCTTTGGTCTCAGAAGCAAAGACCTGCTCTGCGAAGGCCCTCATCTTGTCATCGGTCTCTGTGATGCGCACAGAAAGTTCAAGTAACAGAAATGCATTCCGTTCATATAACACCATGCAACATCGAACTAAACTAGGCGGGCCACATTCAGGATTGCCTGCTATGATCTACATTACAAAATGAAAAAATTTTGAGGAAAATCTTGGACATGATGTACTGCATTGCATTCACAGCATATTCCTCAATGATGTGTACAGGCTCCAGCACAAGCATACATGGCAACAGACTGACTCAGTCACTACAACTAAGAAACTCTGACCTCCAGTATAGCCTGCAACAATCATGCATATTGAGGGACTACACTGATGAAGCACTCCAGGTCCACTTCTCTTTATAATTGCGTAATTGCACCTAATCCGCCACAGTGTAAGTGGCTTTTTATTCTTGTTTTTGATGAAAATATGCTAAAAAATATATACGCACACGCAAAGACTAATGCAAACACACACAAAAATGAGACAGTGACAATGCAAAGCCTTTGTAGCTCTATTTAACAACCCACTGTGTACAAAAATACTCTCTAGACCAACTCTACTTTTTTACATGCACTTGCAAGAGCCAACACATTCTCCTGTAAGGTGACATCTCTAGCATAGAGTTTGATACTGAAGTGACTTTGGCTTCCATTCGCCATTCTCCATACTTACTCTGTTGACCTGATATACCCAGCAAGAGAGAGAGATGCATCATGGGGAATAAAACCCAGAAAAGAAAGTGTTAGGAAAAGCATTGGTTAGATAATATTATGCAGAAGGTTATACATGAATAAACCCCAAACACTTTATCGTTATCCACAGTACGTTGATATCAAGTTGTGTAATATAAAAGCCTATATATATATATATATATTTATATAAATAAAACAACATAGATTAGAAAATGCATGCAGTAGCAAACCTTGCACACATGAATAATGAAATTAAATGTTGGACTACTTGTGATAAATGGGTAAGTGACATTAATGTAAGGCACAGTGTGAGGATGTGTATGGATTGGACACATGGCTGTTAAAATTGATTAAGTGTTGCAACTGAATGAAATGCAGGAGCTGGACAAAAAACTGCTGACCACATCTTCAAAATACACGCAGAGATTGTTTCATTGTGTCTCTGCTCCCAGTGGAGCAACATGTTTCAACTAAAATGTGCAGTATGGTCATGCATATAAGGATGCACTAACTGTGTGGCCCTGGGATATGCTGTCTGTGCCAAATGGTTTGATTGTCACCTAAAGTTCTTGATATGTGCATCGCTGTATGTTAAGCTTTCCGTGGTGGCAAAAAGTCATTTATTAATGCAGATGTTCACGTTCAGTTGAGTCCTCATGGATCAAGCTGTTTGTGGAGAACTGATATTGAATGTGAACAGTTTATTAATAAATGCTGTCAATTTGCACTTTATCCCATCATTTCCTTTTTTGTGTTCATTCGCAAAAAAAAAAAAAAAAAACCATCAGAAAAGGTTGCTTTCAAATAAAAAAATGCAGGTTTGGTGATGTGACTGCCTCACAACTAGGCAGTAAACCATGCATTTTGAAATACTTGAATCTGTATTTCAAATTCCCTAATTCATTTCCCATCTAGATACTTACTTCCTCCCTCTGGTGAAAAAGCAAAAAAATCCCAGTCGGGGTGGGACAGTCCAGGTTAAAGGGGAAACAAAACATGCCTGGTTATATCTCAGAACAACAATAACAATGAAATAAGTGTGTTAAACAATTGATGAAAAAAAATCATCCATAGTGGCTCGTGGAGCAGGTGAGGTCTCCTGGAAAACTGCATAATACTCCTATCGCCATAGCTAAATATCACTTTTAGTAAACTGAATTATTGGTTCAATCATTTCTCACTCAACTTTGTCTGTGGCTGATCAATAGGTCTTAAAATCAGTCATATTTTACCGCATTAATTGTTGCAAAATAATTTGCAACAAGTATTTTTCATTGAAAAGTTGTACTAATGAATACAACTTAATTCTATTAGCTGTGAAGTCAAACCTGTCTGCAGGTGGTCAGGCTTCAGCACTTCATCTTTTCACCTTTTGAAAGACTCTTGCATTATGTAACTGGCCGGTTGCCCTGTGCCTGGTGAAGGCAGGCCTAAAATTAGCAACTATTACTGCAGCATTCAAAATAGTATTAATGACAGAGATTTTCTGTGGTGGGCATGTACTACAAGAAGGATCACAATGAAAGTACAAACCTAGAAAAATTATCTGGATGGCAAACACAATCTCTGTGAACATGATGACAAATAGCATTCATATTTCCTTTCCTGCTATTTTCACTGTTGATAGTAAACCACAGGTGCATTACCAAAAGCTGATACACACCCCTGTAGTACAATACCAACGACTATATACCGCATGCTTAAAATAGATCTTATAGATATAGAATTGTATTAAATGAATTGTGCATATTAACACTAGTTAGCTAGTGTTATGCAGACACAGATCACTATCTCACGCTGGACGTATGTGCATTTTTAACCCCAGTGAAGCTGCCATTAAAGCTGTCACTGCCACCCATAAGGAAGATACCCCTGGAATGGCACTGCTAAACAAATGTGGATTTATTGCCTAAACAGTTGTTTATACTACATGCTGCACAGAAAAGTGTGACCAGTGTAATACAAAATCAGCACATCAATTCATCTCAGTCGGGCAGTAGGGGGACATCTTTGTCACCCTTCTGTCTTCTACTGGTTAAGAAATTCCATGAAATGATAGCACCACTGGTGAAGACTTTGTTCATTTCTTTAAAAAAATCTCCAAACCTCCCCTCTGTTAGTGTAGTATATATGAAGTCCCTGTTTCATTTTGCCCAAACTGACCTGGAACCAAAACTTTTGGCATGGTGATGGTCTTCAGTTAAACTATCCTGAGGACTGGTAGCGGGTGGTCAGGCACTGGACCACTGTAGGTGGGAAGTGTGGAGCCCCGTGCTTGCTCTGGGCAATATTAAGCACCCTCTGCTCAACTGTAACCAGAACCCGCTGTGGCCACATGAAACATGCCTTGATGTAATGTGGAACTCATATGTGTCTAGATCTATTTTAAGTCATCTGTGTGCATACAGGACCCCCCCGGCTGGCATAGTGTTTTGACAAACTGACAGGTATTTGCATACATGGGGACTCATCTTATGAAACACCATGATAGCTGCATGAGTTGCTGTGAACATGGTAGGTGGTACATGAGATGGGCTGACTTATAAACCACTTCTTGGCATAAATTATAATTAGCGAGGAAGTAGAAGAAGGAAATTAGAAGGAAGCTCACACCCACATTGCCCTGTCTGCACTGTTAGTGTTCCATCATTAGGTGGTAGAGACAATAACATTCAACTTCACAACAAGGTGCTTCCTAGCACAACATCATGGCTGTGCAGATGACAGTCAGCTCTTGTCTCTGGATTTTACATCTCTATCCTGTTGCTGAAGGATCCCATGCATTTGTCAGATTCTGTGTGGACTTCTGTAATAGCGTCTTATTGAAATAATAAGCCACAAGTAAAGTCAAGGACAGGCTGTGAAGTGCTCAAAACTCACTACATCCAGGCAAGAGATCACTCCTACTCTCGGCTCTCTACATAGCTGCCAAAGTCCTGCCTTAAATTCAGTCATTCTTCTCACTTACAAGTCCCTTCACACTCCTGCCCCTCAGTACTTCTCTGATTTCCATCACTTCTAAATCCCTTCCCATAATCTTCGATCCCCAGTCACTGCTGGGCAGGTGTTCATTCTGCTCACCAGTTGGCAGACTCTGAGGGACATAGCTATCTGAAGTCTCCCCCTCCATTCAGAGATGCTGAAACCCTAATACAACCTAGCATTTGGTCTTACCCACAAATTCTTCCTCATTTGATTTCAAAAGTACTTTACACAAGCAACATTTTAAAGCTTTTAAAGCTATAAGGGCTGGACCAGTATTACTGAAATGCTTTTTAAATGAGAAAATGTGACATTGCTTAAAGAAACACAACACTTCACATCCAATTCAACTATTCAAATATTTCTCAGCAAAATCACCTTAGAGTCACGTGAAAAAGAACAAGCTAACCTCACTGAATGATTACCACCTTTAGCAGCAATAACGTGAGGTAACGCATCGCTATCTTAAGGTCCTGCCCCAGCATTTTGATCAGATTGAAGCCTGTACTTGGACAGAGTATTGCATGGTATCACCTTTTAGGCATACCTTACGGGTGTACTTATTTTTCACAGGACTGCATATACATGTTTTAACCTGTGCACAATAATATGCGTTTAAGTAATCATATACAACCAAGCCTATTTTCTGAGCTAAAACTCATACAGATTTGGGTGTGCAGCTTCCAGTTGCTTTTGGCTTTCAAAAGAACATGCTTTGAGCAGGAAACACATGAAAAACAGGCACAGCAGGTAACGGTTAAGATTTGCTAGGAGGCACTGGGTTTATGCAGCTTACTGTGGATTAAAAAAGTCAAAATAAAATAACAAAAAAAAGTTTAACTGGGAGAAAAGCCTGGGGTCTCATTGTAATTCATGAAATGAAAATATTCCAGTGCTTCCTTGGGATAAATTCTTTCAGTTGTCATTGCTGTTGAAGTTTTCTAATGTAGTTTTACTGCTTTATCAAAAATTAAATTCCATTTAACTCTAAAGCTTTTGACAGAATACTGAATAGGCTAAATACTGCAGAATAGGAGGATATATTATGAAAATATATGAAGTTGATTTGTGTTGCACACGCTCCCATTTCCCGATGTCTGTGCAGCTGGAAGACACAAACCAACAAGCCATCTATTTTTAGGGAATGTGATTCTAAATGTCAAGGTTCCTCTTACTAGTTAAAGAGATCAAGTTAGACGTGGGCAGTCAGTCAGTTCAGACTTTGGGAATTAAAATGCCAGAATGGGAATGTTTAAATTATTAAAGGTGAATTAAGGATTTTTAAAATCATTTAAAATAGGGCATAAATTTCACAAAAATACCTTTCAAGTATTTAAACTTCACAATCTTGTTTTACATTTCCTTGTAATTGTAACGACAGGTTTCTTCTACTATTAACTTAAACAGAAGAGATCTGTTTAATCCTCTCAAACTTTAGCTGGTGTGCCCAATTTGCACAAAAATGCTAACTAAAGTGTTACAGCTACATGCCTCAGTAGGAAAAATCAGTGCTTCCTGCTCAAATGCCACAAGGAACAGAGTGTATCGATCTGCCACGTGAGAGTGAACTTCAAGGATAAACAGCTAAAATGACTGATTCAAGAATTTCTTCTTTCCAGAGAGATCTACACTCTTCAATATGAACCTGAGAGGTTATTGGCAGCTGTAGCCTAAATGTGATTTAGACAGGCAGGAGGGAGCAGAGTGTCCAAGTTTGCCCATCTCATATTACTCCTGTCATCATCATCCAAACTGCCAGACACTACCAAATAACAACAGGTGTCACAGTGTCCGGCTCCCGCTCTACAGGCGTTCTTTGGATCTGGCCATGCAGCAGTTTCCTGTGATTTCCACATTTCCCCTTAGTTTTGGGGATATATTGTAGGAGATTTTAAGAAACACCAAAGCACGAGTGTAAACTGTAAATGTAGCACACAAACAACCGAGTGATTCCTATGGATAAATAGTCCAAATTGGTGTTACATGATGTTTGGGATTGAACATTCCTGTGCAATGTTAACACAGTTCTACCTATAGTTCCTCTAAATGAATAAAGTCTTCCCAGCCTCTACAGGATGTTCATCTGCTCCTCTGAAAGCTGCAGGGAGACTTCTGCATAAATAAAGGCCACTGAGTCTAAATGTACCAAGAACAAGATTAAACTTGTTCTTCTATAAAAAAAAAAGTTCTGGTGCACAAGAAAGAGTCTGCTCTTTGCTCACATGTGCTGGTGGAGGGCTGCAGTATGTTGTGTTTGGATTGTAATCACACTTCCTGCTTGAAAGATAAAGAGGAACACCCAGAGCTAACATCTACCGCTGGTGAAAACACACATCTGGATTCATGTTTGGATTTGTCCTAAAACATGGTGGGACTTTCATCTAGTCTGTAATTACGAATACACAAGATCAATTTTAAATAATAAATAATAAAAGCAAATGCCAATACTGAGTGCATGCACAATACAACACAGCATATAGTCGAGACGCGAAGTCTAGAAATATGTGTTTCATTTCATTTTAATGTTACTACGAGCATGTTGCCCGGGCAACGTGTCAAGGTTTATATCGCTAAACATTTAGTAATATAGATCTGGTTTTTTTGTGTTTTCCTTTTTTAGTGGAAAGATGCAAGAAGGGTGGGATCAGAAAGTTTCCCCCAGTGATGTGTTCAGGAATTTTAATTGGTCTTAATTGCTGTACTATTCCTCCCCACCAGAACATTCACTTCCCCAGAACAAACGTGTGCGAGCATCTGTGCTGCAGACAGGACAAAGAGGTAAGTCTCTACAAGATTTTGCCATGGATTTTCTGTAGCAAGTGCCCCTTTTCTGTTATTATTTATTTATTTAATTACCAGAATATTCCAGTTATGCAGACGATCTTAGTTAGAAAGGGTCTCGAAAGACTTTCTTAGGTGGATCAGTTGCTTGTTTTGACACCACATTTAGTCTATATAATAATAATTCTTATCATTTTTAAGATGTTTCCTATTACATGACCTCCTAAGCGCTCCTAATCCTAGCAAGACTTTATAAAGTCCATGTCAGCTGACTCTACTAAACTGACTTCTACCCCATGACCTTCTACTACCAATAAATGAATCACTTAAGCTGAAACTTTAGTAGCCCACCCCTGTGCACTGGGTTTATTCTTAATCAGCGTAACTCACTGCATGCAGCCTACTTCAAAATGTTATAGACTCTAACATACATGCAATAAGAGACACGTTTTGCTACTACCCCGAATTAACTTTCTGGGACTCATATTCCCAAGGCAGTTTTTGATATAATACAGATTTGAGCCACACCATCTCTCCATAGAGACATCTGTGACTGACCAGAGCCTGACATACCAGTGTAAATGCCTTCAACTCCTTAACTGCACGCAGAAGCCTTTTCCTGTAATGAGAATCCTCTTCCTGGATATCTGAAGTCCTTTTTTTTTTAAAGATAGAAAGGAAAAGAAAAATCAGAACTATCTTTGATGGATTCCATCCTTAGTAGCAAATGTTGATCAGCTATTTCTGAATGACCGCCAGCGAGTAGACCATGACAGTAGAGATTGAGTTGTTTGGGCCACTGTGCTTTTCTGCCTGATCATCAGCCAGATAAGTGTGCATAGATACAGGTGTAACGTACATGTTTTGGGGTTTGTGGCCCTGTGTTATGGTTTGGGATTCTAAATAGCACTGAAACAACTGACATTGTGGGAATGTGCTAATACTAATCCATGTGCTACTCCGCACCCCTCGCCCCCATCATCTTTCTTATTTTGCTCTTTCTGCTATCCTGTAAGAAAAGGCATGAAAGAAAGGTATCTACACTGTTTGCCATTTTATTCACCATGGTGCGTAACTCTGCTATTTTGTCACGCTCTCCAAAGCCCTGAGGCTTGACTTACACATGATGGGCAGACAGATTACAGTGAATGTTAATGAGGGTTATTTAGCTGTCTCCACCACTTCCCCTAACACAGACAACAGGATACTCTGGTCAGTGTGCCACACGCTTTTAATCTCTTCTCTTTTTTTTGGGTGGGCAGATCCAAGACTGGACAGAATGGAAGTGAAGGTTTTTGTGGATGGTATCCCACGGGTGGTATGTGGAGTAACAAGGGAAACGACATGCCAAGAAGTGGTCCTAGTGCTGGCTCAAGCATTGGGTGCGTGCACAGCATGCTGGACATTTTCTACTTGGTGATAAAGGTTATTTTGATATGCTGACGAATCCTCATTCTTTGCTTGTTCTTTAGGTCAACCTGGACGTTACACGTTACGGGAGAAATTTAAAGACTTTGAGCGGTGCATGACACCCGAGGAACGTCTTCTGGAGACCCTGGAGAGGTACGGTGAGCAGTCCAAGGAGGTCCAGCTCAGTCTATTCCGCAGAGGAGCATCTGTTTTGGATGAAATGGGCAAAGCAAAAGTAGGACGATATCAACCCTGTCCGCCATTAAGGAAGAAAGATGTAGGTTCCAGAATGAGGAGGAGTAGTGGCTCCCTGAGCCTGCATCGCCAAAGCTTGCCAATGTTATCCTGCTTAAGGGAAGAAGGTGAGAAGAAGCAAGAAGACCTGAAAAGGCCAAAAAGAAAGTCTCTGACACTCATGGAGGAGGCCTGGGACTGGCTGGAAAGTCTGGGGAAAGGAAAGGTCTATAGCACTGCCCATGATAAGGAAAGCAGTAAGTCGGATAAAAGGAACCGCATCTCTTTGGATTTCTCACTCACTGTGGAAAAAGATAACTCTGGTAGCATTAGCAGAGGCAAAGGGAAAGGTCAAAAAGCTTTGAAGTCAGAACTGGACCATCAAACCTCCTGCTGCATAGGAAATCAGACAAGGGGTAAAGAAAGCAAACACTCTAAAAAAACAAATGAGGCTAAATCCAACCTGTGTGGTTCAACTGCTGCCAGGACCGTGGAGGAGAAAAATACTCTCAGAGAAACCATAATATGTCAGCTCAAGTCCTTGCAGGACCTACAGGCCCAGATAACACGTATAGACAGGCAGATTTTTGACCTTGAGGAACATCAAAGGGCCAGAATTGCTGAACAGGAAGCACAAGAGATGATAGTGGAAGAAGAGATGGAGCAGATCAGGTTTTGGGAAAACGAGTTACAATCAGAGGAAGGTTACGAGAAGGATTTGCAGTATCAGTTCCTCGAGATGAGAGCGAAGGCCGTGGAGTGCAAGACTAAACTGGAGGAGTACAAGTGCAAAATGCAGCGGCTTGATTTTTTCAGAGGTGTCGCTCAAGAAGATTCTGAGACTGCTTCAAAACTCAACTCAAATTGTGCCAGTGAAATTCACGCCGTCTCGGCCCAGGATGACAATCTGGAGCAATCCAGTGCAGATGGGAGTGTAAATGTCAACAGGAAGTTCTTGCCCAGAGAAGACACCAGCCATCCTCGCGCTCTAGTTCATCCAAACCAAATAAAGGAGCGACGGCCCACTGGACCCACTGAGCTAAGGGAGTGGTGGACACGCTGGTCAGAAGCCCATAGATCTCAATCGCAGACTCAGAAGGTGATTCACCGTTCTGAGCTCACTATATATTTGAGCAGCACCAAGGTTTAGAATCAATGTCCTGGCGTTAAAAGACAATGATCCTTCACACTTTCCGTTCCAAATGTATTACCAGTGCTTACTGCATGTTCTGGGCTGGGATAAAGCCCTTCAGCAAGTATTGAACTTTAATTGTTCCTCAGCTTATTTACCTTCAGTGGAAGAGACCAGTTTAGTTTTATTTCACATTTGACTTCCTCTGTATTTTAGCACATCTGAAGTGTTTTTCATACTTAAACCTGCTCTGGTGCACCAATGAATAATTATACTGACTTCATAATATTCAAGCAAGCCAAACTGAAGA
This sequence comes from Pundamilia nyererei, assembly GCF_000239375.1. Taxonomy (NCBI): domain Eukaryota; kingdom Metazoa; phylum Chordata; class Actinopteri; order Cichliformes; family Cichlidae; genus Pundamilia; species Pundamilia nyererei. The sequence goes on along the minus strand of NW_005187440.1, from coordinate 2,986,499 downwards.
CTGATTTGACGTGTAGGACTAGACTGAAAGCTTTCTCTATGAATTTATCCTCACCATCAGCTGTCAGTGTACCCACACTGATTGACAATGCTGCTTTTGTTGCAACGGCTGTTTAACACCAGAATGCTTCTTGCCCTCAAGACAGTCATAATATTGTAGTTGGACTGTCCTACCAGCATCTTAAAATCTATACAGACACAACATTTACAGATTTAAATTTAGTGAAAAAAAACAGGGCTTTGTGGATCTTTGGTCATTCTTACTGGCAGATATGGAAAATTGCAGTGATCAATTTATTTTCCACTCGCTACAGGGAACGTAGCACCACAAATACATCGATGTCTTATTTCTCTCTCATTTGTAGCTGTGTTGGTGTGACATCTTGACCATTTTTTCCCCTCACATTTAAACCTGACTTCCCTCTTCATCAAATGCAACCATTCTGAGATTTAACAGACATCACCAGGCTACAACAGCTGATAGTGGAATCAAAGACAACACTGAATATAAAACATGTTTTATCAAATGTAGTTTTATTAACTGATTACTTATGCATGTCTTTCTCACAACTAGCCAATGTCAGACAAACTGCTCTATATAATAAAATGAACTTCACAAGCATTTATTTTGGTTTCAAGTTGTTTTATTCAGTCTCAAAGAACACCTACAGGCTTCCTCTGAAAAGAAAACAGAACAGCTCGTGAATTTCATAAAATTTTAATTCAATTGTCTCATTCAAGAACATTAACAAAAGTACATGAGAACCTCTGTACGCGGTTCAACTGAAACCCGGTGATATCCAGAAAAATTAATTTTGACTGTAACTTAACGTGCAGAGGCACAACAGCTCATCTCCAGAGTGCACAAGCTGATCTCCTGATTTCTAATGTAGTTTTTCTTAAAAACTGAATTTCTAATACTTCACCCCTTTTCCTTTAAGTTACATTGGTTGTGTTATATTTGAAGTTTCCAAATTCCACTTAAAAAAAAAAAAAAAAAAAGCAGCACACATCACGTATAGTATACGTCAACCCACAGGTTTGGGATGCATATCAGTATTTTTCCTACTTTAAGAGAAAGCCACCCTAAGATTGTTCTGAATATTTTGGCGGTTGGCTGGGATCAGAGGACACATCTAAATT
>NW_005187440.1:2964673-2985161 GCF_000239375.1 Pundamilia nyererei | reverse complement strand
AAAAAAAAAAAAAGTATAAAAGAACTGCAGATATAAGATGCCACAAGGAATTCTGCACCTGGGAGGGGAGAGGGAGAAGAGGAAGAAAAAGAATGCTGAAGTGGAGCATGTGAATACCAAAAAGGCATCAAAACTCCAGACTGGTGGAATTAAATCCCATTAGATTAACTACTTTGACATTCACATATATCACACACGCGCCATGCTTCCACTTCAATAAAGCATTAAAAACTGCTCAAAAAAAACGAGCAGAGAAGAATCCTCGGTTTAAGCTTGCACATATGAGAAATATGATCCTCCTTATGGAGGGAGCTTTGCTTTATGCGTTTTGTAGGAAAGCATACAGGAGTGGAAACCTGATAGCGAAGTTATTACGTTTCCGTCGGTAAGGGAGCAAAAAGTAAGAACGAATATGGAGCTGAGGTTCAAACACATGCTAACAGTCACTCGCCCAGTCAAACTAGCGGACAGATTACAGGTGCAGAATTCCAGACAAAGAACAAAATCAGGACGTAGACAGCCACACAGTCACCACTCTGACTTGGAGGGAACAAGCCCCTTAGAAACAAATACCTCCATTACACACTAATCAATTCTAGGATACATCATACGCACACACTCAGAGGTCCCCATGTACACTGCAGCGTGGAACTCTGTATCAAGTACATCATACATGGGAGGCAGGGAACTGTGGAATAAGAAAAGTTCCACTGCAGACTGGGGACAAAGATTACACATGCCAATTACTGTATGTGTGCGTATGTTTTGCGGATGAGTTTGTGTACAAGCATGTGTCAAATTAAATTCCCTTATCCCCTGCTGCTGCTCTCGGCGACAGCGTCCCTCCAACACCAAATGGGGGTAGGCCCTGTATTGCTCAGTCAATGACACCAGGCTGGCGAGTCTTCCGCTCCACATTGAAGCCCTGTAAAGACAGAATAAGTTTAATTAAGATCAAAACAAAAGGGGGAAAAAAAAAAAAGAAAAAAAAAGTTGTAAACATTTTTTAGGAAGGAAACTATCAAACCCCTGAAATGCTCGCCAAGTGTCTTTTTTAGTCACTGTAGCAAATGATTTCATTCTACTTCATTCTGATCAGTAACATGGATGGCTCCAAATTCATTTAAGCCAAAGTCATTTCTAAAAAGACTATACAAACTTACAGATTAGCACAATTCAAATGTGGCACCATCTGATAATCTCATCATACCTTTGAATTGTCAGGACCACGAGGCTGCCTTACAATGACCAGGCGAGGAGCACTGGCATCATCAAGCGTGATACTCTTCAGTCTGTTCACCAGGCGGTCAGGACGTGGAGTTGCCACTGGTTTAGGCCCCTCACTGCAAGAGGAACACAATGAACAAACAATGTGAAGGCCCACTGGTTTAAACATACCAGCCACAGTCCAGTTCTAAATTTAAAGATCAAGTTCTTACCTGACTCTGCGTACATTGCAGGCACTACATTTTCCTGTGCGTTGATTGAGGACAACTGAGAACTCCACTTCATCCCCAGTCTGAAGCTCCAGACCATCTTGCACTTCTTTTACATGGAAGAATAACTTCTTGCTATCACCAACTTCGTATGTGATAAAGCCAAACTGGAGGGGGGCGGGAATTAATCACAATTTTGAGTTTTAAAGTATGACGTCCACCTACTACCCAGTGTGTTTTTTGTTGTTGTTTTTTTTTTTTTTAAATTATGCAATTGAGGAGAGGAAAAAACAAAAACTGAACACTACCTGGTCTTTAACACACTCCACCATGGCTCTACGCTGTGGAACCACATTACAGGCCATCTTCTGGCCAGTCTGGGTTATTGTGCAAACCTGGAACTTCACCTGTTCTCCTTTTTGCAAACAATCAGACTTGTTTGCCATACTCATGATTCCAAATGGATAATTCTGCACTTTTGATCCGCCTGAAAATTAAAGGGGGAGGAATCAATTTTACTTTCTACAAATAAACTGTTTTACATGTGTAGTCATAATGGGATACCAACCTTCCTCTGAGAACTCAACAAGTCCTTGGTATTCAGTCTGGGAGGGGTCAACACTGCGTATAGGACGGATAACTTTCCCTGTCATCACTGTCCCACCAACATCTTCACCAATTCCATTCACTATGATGGGAAAGCAGTGGATTTTATTTGCAATCATTCCTACCTACAAAATGTCAAACATTACAAATGTACCAAAAACAACTGGAAGTGAATCACTGATACCTGCAGCAACCTTGGTGACCTTTTCAGCACTGACTTTGTTTCCTTTTCCCTTTGAGAGATTGTATTCCACTGTGTCTCCCAGATCCAAGTTATCCAAGTCTCCGCACATTTCACTAAAAACAAAAGCACAAGTCTGAGAATTTGATACTAAAGCGAGTTATCTGCATGGCATTAATAAATGAATACCCTAACCCAGAGGTGTGTTCAAACTTAAATCATTACCTGTAGTGAAAGAACACTTCCTGGTCATGATTTGCTGTCTCAATGAAACCAAAGTTATCTTTCAGTGCAGCAACAAATCCATGCAGTCTCTTGGCACCAGAGGCATTACGGTTGAGGACCCGGATGGAGACGGCACTCTGTTGGCCAGTTCGCTTCACTTCATTGATTGAGAACTCCACCTAGAGGACAAACACACAAGTTGCATGGGGAAAAAAAAAAAAAAAAAAAAAAGCTTCAAGCTTTCAACAACTAAACTTCAAACCTTCAAAAGATGAATTGTAGCATCAACTGTTTGCTGGACTAATTAGGCTAAATGCATAGTGGAAACCATATTTGCGCTCAAGCAAAATAAAGTGTTACTACCTTGTCCCCAACCTGTGGGTGACTTCCTCCCTCTAGGTCCTTGGCATGGTATGGCACAGTGAGCTTCACTCCACAGTCTTCATATGCAATCACTCCCTCCTCAGACTCCTACAATAAAAGCAACACATCAAACTTGGATCATCTTTCCAATTAAGACAACGGTCCCCAACCTTTGTTGCGCCACGGACCGGTTTATGCCCGACAATATTTTCACGGACCGGCCTTTAAGGTGTCGCCGATAAATACAACAAAATAAAACTAGTACTGGTACCGATAAAAAGATTTATTCATAACACACGTGAAAAGACCCAGGAAAACTGAGTTAATGATAACAAAAATAACACTGAAAACTGATAAAAACCATACATTTCACACCTGAGCCTCAACTCTCGCAGCCCGGTACCAAACAACTCACGGACCGGTACCGGTCCGAGGCCCGGGGACCGCTGAATTAAGACTAGCAGTGCTGGCCAAATGTCTCCACAATGCTACAGTTGAACAAAATGAGCATAAGCTGGCAATGTCACCAATTTAAAAGAGAACAAGTCATTTATGACTAGTGTATTAGAAAATTCTGTGCACATAGCCTACATAAGCATTAAAGATAAATGTGTGCAATGCATCATGCTGTAGCAGCCTAGTTAGTACACACCTAATCTACTACAAGCAGTGTTGAGCTTTACCCTACAATTTAGGGCTGCATAATTATTCACTGCTCTAGTTTATAATAAAAAACTAAACACTGTTACTTGACTGAAAATGGCTCTTAATCCATCGTTTGCCATTTCAGTTACTGTACATCGTTTTGAATGCAAAACCATTAGCGCTTAATTGAACTGTTAAAACAAAATCAAAAATCTGGGCGCAGTTTACAATTATTAGGAAGAACCAAAAACTCGCTGTTTTAATAGGATACTGTGTTCGTGAACACCACACACATTTTAAATACAACAGGCTGACAACCACTAAAAGGAGGAGAACCCCCCCAACAAAAAAAAAAACAAAACACTAGCATTCTGATTACTTTTGTGCAGCCCTACAACAAAGTGAAGCTTCAATTCCAGATTCCATGGGTTAAATGATGATCAAACCTCACACTGTAAATTAATCAGGTGAAGGACACCAGAGGGTTAGAGGTTAACAAAGACTAACCTTTTCTACAACTTTACCCTTTAAAAGCAAGAGAAAGATTTATCAGACAGCAAGTCTCGGCACCACAACACTTCACTTGATCATTTGGATTTCTAGACTTTACGTGATGAAAAGCTTCTTTAGATTATGCGTTAGTAAAACAAATTGCGACACCGATAGTTTGTACAACTGGAGTGTCTTTAATTGTGATGCACTTTCATGTAGCTTCATGCAGAAGGTCTCAGTCCTACCTTATCTTTTTTCTAACCAACAAGGAGCATGAACAGGAAGTCATTGGAGGAGGAAAGCAAAGAGGAACATTAGAACTAAAACAGTGTGAAAATACGGATAGATGAGGGGAAATGGGCTGTGTCATAAATGGGGATGATTTAAGTTATAAGCGGTGTTACCTTCTCCTTGCCCTTGGTGGGACTGATGTTCTTGGCGGTGTTTCCAACGACTTCCTTTTCCACTACACCCACAAAACGTTGCTCAGACTGGATATGGAAAGACACTGTGCCTTTTGGAAGCTTCTTAATGCGCACTGCATGGTTTCTCTGAGCTGACAGCATATCCTGGCAGGGATGACATTTATATTAGTATTTTTACTTTAAAGTAACTTGAATGTGCCTGCTTAGGTAATAGAAAATACATACTTTTTTGAAAAGCTTATAAACAGGACCTACAGGCACAACAGTGAACTCCACTTCATCTGAGATATGAAGCTGGCCCTCCTCTAGGACTTCACTGAAGTGAAAGAACATCCTGGCATCCCGATCCACACACTTAATGAATCCAAAGCCATCGCGTATAGCTGCAATAACCCCCTAAAAGAATACATGATGATGCACCATAATCAACATCTGTGATGAATGTACTATAATATAAAATTAAAACCATTTATAGCTGCTGTTCTGCAAGCTACCATTTCACGATTCTCCTTGGTGAACTTGAAAGTGTCTGGCAAGATTTCGATGTTGGTAGCCCGCTCAAGCTTGTCTCGGCGATCAGTAGAGATGTTGAATTGTATGTGGTCTCCTTCCAAAAGAGTCACCTTGGTCTTTGTGTCCTTCTCGCCAAACGGCAGTTCCTTGTCATTGAAACCCATCCTTACACTGACACGACCGGGCAGAGGGTCATTCTGTGGAAACAAAGTTTACATATCTGTTAAAATTGTTTTAAATTCTTGGGTTGTAGTCCATGCTCCCTTTAACAACAACAAACTGTCTTCTACTAAATAAAGTTTATCAGAATCTCCTTGCCTGGTTCTTGGTGGGGACTTTGGGAATGACCTTTACAACGGTGCCTTCAAACTGCTCAATGCTGATATCCTCAAAGATGACGGTTCCTTGAGGGAGGAGCCTCACATCTGTTGCTACTTCTTTACCCTATTGAAGGTTACAAATTAATCAAAGTCCTTTAAGAGTTACACAAAGGCAGTCAAAAGTAGAGCTAAAGCTGAGTGATACATTTTCAAAACGTTCTACTGAAATTCCTAAAAGGTAGCACTCACATTTCTATCTTTGATGGTAAACTCCACATCATCTCCAGCCTGAAGAGCCTCTAGATCACCTTTGAATTCGCTGTAGTGAAAGAAGATTTCCTTCACCACATCTGCTCTTTCAATGAATCCAAAGGCCTCCTGAAATTGAAAACAAGGCTCAGCATAACAGGTTGGTCCCGTTTCAATAGTTCAGCAATTCTAATAAAGCTTGGGAACGAATGAAGAGGGAAAAAAGCCTGCCAAGGGTAAAATTAAGTTGTTTTTGTAACCACTGTTATATTCTACAACATGACAAATCATGTATGTGACTAGACAGCATTGTCACACACACACACACACACACACACACACACGTTCAATATAACCATATATATCGGATGACGATATAAAAACCTCTATCGTTTCATTTTACGCTATCGTTTGTTTCGTGGTGTCGCAAAATAAATTGTTTATGGCAATATTTTTCTCATCATTTTGATGGTCACTGTAAAGTTTTTTTTTTTTTTTTAAATTTCTTAAAGTTCTCTCTTTCTCTTATATTTTATAAAACCACACTACGGACGGACAAGAGCCTGTTTTTATGCGTTGTGGTTAGCAACAACGACGGTAACAGCATCGCGTGTCCGCTTGTTTATGTTCCACATAAACCTTTCACAATAAAGCTCAAGATCCTGTTGAGACTTTTCAAACTAAACTGAATCACGTGAAAGAGCAGATTATTTACGGATGAGAAGTTAAAAAGCCGCCAGGTGCTAAAAAAACAAACAAACCTTAGACTCAAACGTTAGAACCGGCTTTTCCCCGCAGCACGCCGTGTAATAAATACTCAAAGAAAACGGCAGCCTTTACAACTTATGTCTAAAAATGTATAGTTTCATGCATCGGTTAAAACACTCGACTCCAGTTACATGAAGCGCAGCTGGAAACACTTCCCGCAAGTCGAGCTGCGCGAGATTCACAGAATTTACAGAAAATGTTACATTTTTGTGATTTATATCGTTATCGGGACGATAGATGTCTTTATATCGGGATATGAGATTTTGGTCATATCGGACAGCCCCACACACACGCTTTAGATATCCAAGCGAACTTTACAAACTGTAAAGTTCACCCAATACTCCTCAAGTGTTCTAGGCAATTTGTTTTGTCAAATTTCAAAGATATTCCACTAGAGAGAAAAAGTGTTTTGATTGGATCTTACCTTTGTAGCGCACACTACACCCTGGCACCTCATCTGTTTTTTCTTCACAAGCTGAATATTACGAGCGCTGACTGCACCAGTACTGAAAAACCACAAAGGAATGAACATTAAACACCCAGTGACAGCTGCTTATGGCATTTATGCTACAAGTGCTGCACACTTACTGCTTATTGGTCTCCATATAGAAGCTGACTTTGTCCCCCGTGTCCAAATGGATATTTCCCTCCACGTCATCAGGAGTATATGTAAGGTAAAATACTTCCTGTGAAAAGACACCACCGATTTAAAAAAACAAAAAAAACAACACCTAATAACTCGAACTATGTAATATTCAAAACTACCAACAATGAAACTGAGTGAAGAAAAGACTGCCATGTGCTGTGGAGGCTGAAGGCTTTACATTGACTCAGTGCCACCTAATTTGACTAAAAAGCAACACCTACAAACACTGGCTTCTGCCCTTTTTCATTAGTAATCATGTTAGATTGAGTTTGCTAAATGCTTATTTGATCAAACAAAAGATGCATGAAGTTAACCAATTGCCTCTGTACAAAGTTTACTACAGAGGACAGGAGATGAATTCAAAGAAGAAACCCACTCCATTACATTAACATCCTGCAGCTTGCTGACTCAAAGTGTGATTCATGCCACCTATCTTACCCCATTTCTTTCATAGCAGACACTGCCAGTGGGCACCTGTCCAGGAGCAGACTTTCCATCCAAATGCAACGGGATTGATGACACAACCTGCAGTAAGGGGGGAAAATTACAGGTAGAAGCCATTAAACCACTGTTTCATTGGGCTGAATAGACAGCTACAAAGCCAAATAAAAAAAAAAATTATGGAAATGAGATTAATAAAATGCCTGAACCTCAAATTGTACAAATGCAGGTGCATGAATGCTCTAAATGAAGATTTGAGTAATTTGTTTACATCAAATAACAAGGTTAGTGGCAAAATGTAGTTATGTTTATCACCAATGATACCAAGTATTTGGGAAACTGGCTGTTGTATAAAATACAGAATCGAGTTGTCAAGTGAGAAATTATCTCATTCGTACACATTTGTTCAGACATTCATCATCTCAAGCAGACACTCATGCCAGTTTTTAGTTTACATTTAAACTGTAAATCAGGATGAGAGACAAGCTTGACAGTTATAAGAATGACACTGCTTGCCCAAAAAATAAAATAAAAAGGCTAAGCTGACAGACAAGGACATAACCAAAAATAAAATGGTATTCCTTAACTGGATGAATATAACCATGCAGCACAGTAAAGGGATAGGCGTGCAGGTCTGGCCCCACCTGGCCCGAAATGCGCTCCTCTGGCAGCACTTCTGGCTTTATCTTAAGCAGCTTCACTGCTATGGGCTTGCCAGTGCGCCTGTCAGAGGAAACTTCAAACTCTACATCATCTACAGAGAAAGGGACAACAAATAGAAAAGAAAATGAGCAAACTTCAAATGACAAATACAACCTAAGTTTCAATCAAGTCAGCAGGAAATCAAGTAGGTTTCTTTTCAGTAAGTCGCCCTCACCTCCTATTTTAAGCTCCTGCAGGTTGCCATTGTACTGGGAGCAGTGGAAGAAGAGACGAGCCTGACGTTCAGAGCACTGGATAAACCCATAGGACGTCAAGAGCTTCTCCACCACACCAGTCTCTCTAATGCCAGGCCCTGAGCCATTGGCATATGCGGTGTGCCCATTGTTGTGGAGCATGCCTGGGTCAAAACTCATCTAGAGAAGAAGAGAAGCAAGTGTTAAAAAGAAAGCTACCAGTAGTACATAAACATGTAGTTTAACAATTAGGATGCAGCAGCTGTGTTGGATGCCAACCTAAAACAAAATAAATAAAAAGGAAATGAAAAATCAAACATGCAAGTATAGCACTTTCAGGGAAAGTGTGGAGGGGGCAGGGTGAGCAAGTAAAGCCACACGAGAATCTTTGGGGGCTAAGACGCACTGATTTCAAACTTAGACCACGAACATAACACAGTAGGGTTTCCTTTTCACTCATGCACCTGAAGCTGAACTTGACTCACTCCATTTACAGCAGTGTGGCAGAATTTCACACAGTTCTGGTTAGACAAACATTCAATGTGTTTCCATCCATTAACCAACTACTGATTACATGGCAATATCACCAGAAACTTGTCAAAACTCTTTCACAGCACCCTAGTTAATCTTTGGGGCATTTGTTTTCATCCATGCTGTTAGCAAAAGTCACAACACACCAGCAGCTCAGAGTGGTTAGGTCAGTGTGGGCACCATCAGATATGCCTCCTTACTGATCTCTGATACAAGGGTGTCCGCTTGTGTTTTTTACTGCCTGGGTGGGGATGGCAAGAGACGGAGGAGGAACGGGGGATAGGTACGGGACCAGTAGAAGCAGATGGGGTAGAGCCAGTGTTGCGAGCCACTGGAGGTTCAGAGGAGCCTCTTTCCATTTCTGACACTGGGGACAGGACTGGGATATGCTGCAGAGAAATGAACGTTTGGCTTTTACTCTGCCTACAGTTTCCCATCATCTCAGACAAAACCTGCTGAACTTATAATTCAACTTTTGAGGTATTATAGAGTCCTTTAGGCCCACCACATTCTGACGTGTTCTACAAAAAGCAATGGACTAGATAATAGTCATCACAACCACCACCAATACTTAAACCAGGAACAATAGCAGGCAGTAAAACCATCAGATCACTCAACCCTGAAAATTTCATGTTGAAGGGAGCGATATTTGGAGCACTACCAAGTCCCTGGTAGTACTAGAGCGCACTCAAACAGGAACGGATCTACAGAGGAAGCAACACTAAAAAGATATCTAAAATACATTATTGGCACAGACGGTCATGGGAATGATTTAAATACAGTGCTGCAATTAAAAACAAAAACAAAGTAAAGATGGAGAATCAGAAAATGCAAATGACAGGTCAAAGAGCGGTGCATCTACAGTGGACAGGAAGTTGGTGATGGATTATGAGTAATGGGGGAAGAGGGAGGGGATCCCAGAGCAGCCTCTTGCTAGCCCCTGTCCTGCAACTATCACGACTCCTTATGACACAACGCAAATGTACATGAATCCCCAAAGAGAATTAAGGGCTTTGGTCCAGTGCTGATGGATGAGTACTGTAAATACCATCTACTTAAGATCAATTTTCAGTTTTCCTGAGAACCAACAAGTATCCACCTTTCATATGCATCTGTGGTCCAGGATTGTGTGTGTAGTTACGTCGAAGTGTTAATATTGTCCATCTTGAGTCACTGCCCTCCCTTTTACCAGTCTGAATATTAATCGGGGAGGGTACAATGTAAAAAAAAAATTAAATAAAAATAATAAAAAAGTTTTAAAACAAAATTTTAAAGAAGTGCTCATTTACATCAAATTTCAGACGTCTAGTTGGCAGAACACCCTCACCCTACAACAAAATAACTGAGTAGAGGCTAGTCTTGGGAGCCTGAAAAGATGAAAGAAGTTATGCCATTCACAGCAAAGATGTGGGGCAAGGTGGGTGGATGGGTGCTCGATGGGGTGGGGCACGTAGAAAGGTGGGAAGGTGAAACTTACGGATCGGCCATATGGCGACAGGCTGAGTCCGACAGGGGAGGTGCTGCTCAGGTCAGCGCTAACAAACGCGGTGGGTGGCGACGCAGGCAAGGTAAACTCAACAAAGCCTTTCCAGGGGCTGCCCATATTTTCCCATAAACTTGAACAAAACTTGCTTGAGCACTTGCTGAACTTTGATATAGGTTTTTGTTTTTTGTTGGATTTTTTTGCTTGAGTGTTAAATACTATTCTTAATCAACCACCCAATGATACACCGCTGGATGTCTGCAAGGGTGAAGAGAGGAACAAACATAATAGGTAAGGCAAGTCAGCCAGTGTGCCAAGTGTCACAAACAAAAAGGAAAATAGCTGCAGGCTTTAATCCCCAGAGAGGATACAAAAGGGGGGGAAAGAAGGCAAAAAAGGAGGGGGGTATGGCCTGAGAACGACAAAATAGGAAGAGTGTGGATCAGGTAAGGGAAGGCAAGTAAATCATTTTCCAACAAAACTGAATGACTACTTCAAGTATTTGGAGGTGGTGGTGGCTCAGTGGTGCTGGCTTCTTTCACATTTTCAGAAAAGTTATCTTTAACAAAAGGACAATGTAGAGGTCACTAAGATCAAATCACTATTTTACATCAAGTATCACTTCCCTGCACTCACTCCACCAAAAGGATGTGATGTCACATGGAGAAACCAATAAGTACGCAAGATTCAAGTCTAACCAAGCACTGCGGTAGCTTGGAATTGGCTGCTGCAAACAACAGCTTAAAATATTGTCCTACAAAGAGAAATTTAAATGAGGTCCAAAACAAATAATTTAGTTTGCATAACTTTGACAAAGATGAAAACGCATTGGTTTTTAGTGACTGAGGGGAAAAAAAGAAATATGAACAAACAACATCCTCGGTATACTGCCCCAAAACAGTGCAATGGTAAGTGTTATACAATCTGTTTTTAAAGCATGTGTGAATCATGTAGTGCATCTAACAAATGCAGATTCTGAATCAGATACCAGTTTTATAAGAATATTAAAATCCAAAAGAGGCCACTAATAAACCTAATAATACAGAGAGGTAATGATGAGCAAAACGTGTGACATAACCAGAAGTACATTTACAGCCATCAAAAACACGCTATGAAGGGCTTTAACTGACTTGAGACCTACCTTTATTGGTCGCCTTGTGTCTTGTATCTCTCAGGATTTTGATGAACTAGCAGTTTTTGTGGACCTCTTCACGCACACAGTTGAACACGCACACTTGTTACAGTTTCTGGCACAAGTTCTAGATGTTGCATAAAGTAAAAAATAAAAAATAAAAAAAGAAGGGGGGTTGGAAATTTAGAGCAAAAATAAAACAAAAAGGCAAAGGCAGGTGCAAAAAAACACTGCTCAGGAAAAAGGAGGGAAAAAAAGGGTTAAGTTGGGGAAGGGAGCTATGGGAGTGGGGAAAAGGAAAAAACAAAACAAAAAACCAACAACAACAACAACTAGCAGATAGCAGCCCACTCCACACCCCGGTGGTGAGTCGGCGGTGTAGTGAGGATGAGGAGGGCTAGGAGCAGCGTTGGGACGTGTGCTTTGTCAAAGCTGTTGAGTAGGCACAAACTTCTGGTTTCAGATCAACTCTGGTCTTCTCAGAATATGCTTGGGCGCAAGTTTGCTTCTCTTCCACTTCGCAGTTGGGATGATGTGCGTATTCTTTGGTCGTTTCAGGATTTGGTTACTTCTTGCGTTTAAATCCTTGAAGTGATCCTTTTTCACCCACGCTTCTTCAGTGTTGACTTTGTTTTGGGAGGTTTGTCTTCAGTTTCTTTGATTTGATCTGAACTTGAAGCAGTTGCGGATGGTACAAAAATTCAGGTCTGTTTCACTTCATACTGTTTGAAGGGGGATGAAGAAAAAAAGAAGATCTGGTTAGATGAAAACTTATCACCAACTCCACTGATCTAAATTTAGGTTAAATACAAAATGGCCCAAGGGCTCCATGAGTCTGTAGTGAGAGAGAAAAATGTAATTACACTGTCAGCTAATACGACTATTCTGTCACATGAAAACAAGTAAAAACCCCAAGCACCAGCAGCCTGAGGTCTTTTGGGAACATTTGATTCTTTAGCTGCACTCAAGTACAAAAATAAGCTTTCCTCAAATGCCTCTAGATACAATGCTAGGCAGCTGACAAGTACTTTGGATCAACAAGTCCTTGTGCATACCGTCAGTTCAGGCTATGTTATTTATGGCAACATTTCAGACCAAGGCCCTCTGTTTCATCATTCAGCCCCCCAGTTGTTCTGCATGCACACCACTGTAAACATTTTCAGAGGGGCTAATCTGGCAATCAAACAAAGCATTGTAACATGTGTATGACCACCCCCCCCCCAAAAGAAAAAAAAAACATTTTTCCAGAAACTCCAAGTAACATACAGCACACCAGAGCAGGATGTTGTTGACCTAAATACCCTGCTCTGAAAACAAGATAGCTGAGACAACCAAGGACACATGATATCTATTCTGCTGTGACTATGTTGCAATGTCTCCCTTCTTACATCCCACTAGGTTAGAATATGACGTTGTTAAAAGGCTCAAATGTGATTGCTACAAGGTTGACTGCATAAGTGTATTAAAGGTTATGAGCCAGGAGCTTCTGTGGCATCTACGATTTTTTTCTGCTTTTTATTTCGCAGGAAACAAGAAAAAAAATCAACTCACGACACAACTAGCAGCGATCGGCCGTTTTAACCATGGTTTTTTTTGTTTTGTTTATTTATTTATTATTTAAATTGGGACCAAACTACAGTTTTGTCTGTTTGTTATTTAATAACACGAGTGGGAAAGATACCTCTTATGATCGGACATTTATTAAACGACAGTCTTTTCTCTGGGCAAACAAAACAACCGCCCCGACAGGAACCACCATGTGACTTCTCAGCAATCCGCTATCCTCAGCTGGAACTGCCAACATGGCCTGATCCAACACGTTTCGGTATGCAACGCCATCGCGAACGTTACGTTTAACCAGTCGATTTCAAAACACACAATAAACTAAAATATAGTTAGTTAAAACTTCGTTCCTTTAGTTCTGTTTTGCTCATTAAGCAAAGTAACCCGCACAATCACATTTAAGGATGTCTTACTGACCTTGTGTGGACAAACAGAACCTGACAGATTGACATTCGCCGATGCTAATCGTCGTAAACGGCTACTACTCCACTGTCTTTAGCAACACTTAAGTTAATGATGAAGAATTTCTTTAACTAAAACGCATTCAGTTCTTTTGTAATTACCTGATGACTTAACTCCTGTGCGGCTTGGAGTCCTTGAACATAAAGTTTGCTGGTAATTAAGCAACGGTTCAACGTTGTACACTGTACATAGAGATAACATTTCGACTTCTCTTTCACATTAATGTTTAATGTGGTTTCGGCCATTAGTCAAAATATATAGAATTTCTATGTATTAATTTATCTGGGACTGATTATAAAGAATTTTTTTAACTAGAAATCATATTTTAATGGAGACGTTTTTTAGAACTGGATCGTATCACACGCCAACCTGCAACACGGGCTATTTAAGCTAAACGGACAATAGAGTTGAGAACAGACAATGCCAAAAGTGACTGCCGACACCAGGACAGTTCTTTAAAAAGTACTTATAATTATTTACATTTTAATTTCTTGCCAGTCAAGAACAATGTTAAATATAGACACTCAGTTTATTCATTTCTTTACGTCGATAACGCAATAATAACATTATCGGCGTTAACGGCACGAGGACGGAACAACAAAGAAGCTAGATATAAGCCTCGTCCTTAATTCTATTTAAATGCCATCTTTGTCTCTAAAGTAAACCACATTCATTCTACACACGTGCTGTTTCTTCGCCAGACTCTAATACGTCTTAGAAAAAACATCACGCGCCTGTTTATTTATACCTTCGACAGCATAACTAGGCCATTGGCAATGCTAAGTAGCTAGTAGCGACTACCGTTAGCTAGCATGCCGTTGTACTCCTCGGCCCTCGCGTGATTTATGTGGAGCTGTAACAAGGCAGCCTCCACCCAGGCCCGAACTGTGCGTACGACTAAGCGCTGACTCACCAATTCACCTCTAAGTACTCACTGGCCAAAAAAGAAAACTATTATTGATATATTACCAGTACACGCTTAAATTCTTCTGCTAAAAGGGATAAAATATTAAAAACTCACCCCAACAGCTTTCAGCACTGTCACCAGCGCCGCTAGAAGCAGCACGGCACATTGCGTAGAGATAGGGAGACGGCTAACGCGATATTTGACGATACTAGGTAGACCAAAGATCCTAAAGCGAAGAGTGGCTACGCAAGGCGCTGATAAGAAACCGCCTATGTGCCGCAAAGGGACATGGGAGGCATTTGCGTTATAGTAACGTTAACATTTTATCTACCTCGCTGTCTAGACTGGAAAACAGATATGTAAGAGTAATCCAGTCGAGTTCAATAAATAATAAACCCATTAATTATTTGATTAATGAGTAAATAATAGCTATCATGCCATTTATTAGATAACTAAACTGAATAGGTGTCGCCATAACTAAGTTTTCTCCCCATACAGGAGAGTTTCTGAGACTACACGTTGCACAATAACCCAACATAGGAAAATGTAACATAATGCATCAACTCAACTCAGCCCTTCACTCACTTTGAAATTACCCGATAGTAATATTTAAATTTCAACACTGTAAGTGGCTTACGTTACATTTTTACTTGAAATGTTGATAATTTTTAAAATTATGTTGTTGTTGTTGTTCATTTTGTGTAACATACAACAGTTGAACAGTGGAGAAACAATATCATTTTTTCTTTTTCTTTTCTTTTTTTTTAGATGAGACGCTGTTGCTTTATGTAAAGATATTTTAAAGACAAGCTAGATAGGTTTAGCCATTTACCCCGCTTTTGGTTGTGTGCCAAACGTCTACACCGCACTCCACCCCAGTAGGTGGCGACTCAACGTTGGTTTGACAATTCACCAAAAGTAGGAGGAGGAGGAAAAGAAGAAGAAGACGAAGAAGGAAGCGTCGCTAACAGTTTAGTTCTACACGGAAACGTCAGTTTCTGAAGCAGTAATATTCTAGTAATGTAGTAATATTTTGATCTGGGTGTCTGGTACTTGCCCTGTCTGCCGACACAACATTAGTTAAATAGCGAAAGAGTAAGGATATTTATGTTTCTATAATGGCACCGAGCTGCCTCGGCTAAGGTTATATAGCCCAGCTAAGCAACGGCTGCGAGTTGTTTTCGCTCGACTAGCTAGTTTTGTAGTAGCTTTTCTACGTAGCGTAAAAAGAGCTGTCACTTTCCAGTAAATGGCCTGCACTTTCGAAAAAGTGCTGGCCGATACTCGGACCCTTCTCGAGAGGCTAAAAGAGCACGACACAGCCGCCGAGGGACTGATAGAGCAGTCCGAGGCCCTAAATCAGAGAGTGCAGGGCATGAGAGAGGTGGGAAATGCTCTGCCAGACAAGGTAAACTCGAGCAGATAGCTCACGTTTATGAAAAGCTGCACTACTGCTTGGTGTACACATTGAACTAGTTAAACAGTGACCTGTACTACAAAGCGAGTTTCCCTCGTATCTAGGATATGCTTTCGTGATATGCGTTCGCTAAAGTCTTCTTTATCCGTTTCTTCTCTGCTCTTTTCTCAGCACACAGATGACAGTTCAGAGATACAGGAGCTCACGAAATACAAACCTCATGTCCTTCTGACTCAGGAAAACACTCAAATCAAGGAACTGCAGCGGGAGAATAAAGGTAAAAAAAGGTTCTGCTGACTGGCTGGTTTTATATACCAGTATTAACACTCTTTATGTCTTTGTAGAACTATGGGTGTCTCTCGAAGAACACCAGTACGCGCTCGAGTTGATCATGTGTCGGTATCGCAAGCATGTGCTCCAGCTGATGATGGCAAAGAAGGAGCTGGACACCAAACCTGTGCTCAGCCTCCATGAGGACCATGCCAAAGTACATCAACTCTGCATTTCTTTAATTTGCTCACACGTTTAATGGGCTATGATTCCAAATACATAGACACACAAATTTAAAATAAAAACAACCAACTTGATTTCTGACTCTTCTCCAGGAAGTGCAGAGCCAAGTGGAACGGATATGCGAGATGGGCCAGGTGATGAGAAGAGCAGTGCAGGTGGATGATAAGCACTATTGCTGTGTTCGAGAGAGGCTTGCTCAGCTAGAGGTGAGAAATGCAGTTATACATGGACACAATGACACCTTTCCTCTTGAGGTCTGTGGAAAAATATGTGATTTTACCACAGACCTCAGACATCAGCTTCTGTGTCAAAATGATGCAACGATAATAGAGGATCATAAATGCAAATGAGAGCTGAGTTGTCAGTTTTTAGTGGAATGGCTAGGTTTAGTGCATCAGGTCAAGGAGCATGTTGTTTTGTTTCGGGGTTTATTAGGCCTTTTAAACCAGTCGGTTAGATTTCTTACTGTGCCATCTTTGTGATAACCTTTTGTGAGTTTTCTAAATATGCTACAACTGTAAAGTTTGTTGAAAAGGTACATTTTCCCAAACGGTAACAAACGTGTATTTAAGAATATAAATGAATAAAAGCATTCAGAACAATAGCTATCTTCCCGGGAGTGGTTGTTCTAGCAAATTCAGCCACAGACTGTGCAATGCTCATGGCTAAAAATCCAAGAGCTACAGCTTAGACTCTACAGGGCTATGTTAGCACGTTAAATGAAAGGGAGAAAAAAAATCCTCTTTCCTTTAAAAAAACAACAACAAAAAAACAAGGCAGCATTGTTAGTTTTGCATAACTTGGCTGAAACAGACTCATAAAGCAGGACAATGATCCCAAGCACAGCAGCAAATCTGCAGCACAATGGCTGACAAAAGGGAAATCACAGCTTTTTAATATTTCAGTCAAGGTCCAAACCTCAACTCAGCTGGAACACTGGTGGGACCGTAACGAATAATCGTGATCTTCAGTGTGCTGAAGCAACATTGTAATGACCAGACTTCCTCCATAATGATGGATGGATAAAGCCGTACACAAGTTTTTACACGATGCTTCTTTTTATTAAATAAATAATGACATGAGTTATTGTTCATCTGGGGCTGTATTTAAATAATTTTAGTACCTGCTAAGGAACTCATCCTTTTTTTTTCTTATTAGGTCTTATTGATAAAACCTGAGAAATAAAAGACGATGTACTTTCTTTTTAATTTGTCTGTATTTGCTTTGGTTATCTGCTTCCCCCAACACTGCCAAAGTGCAAAAAATTCTATCACAAATAAACAGTAACACTATTTAAAAGAGAAGATGCGATGCATCCATCACAATTTTCATTCAAAACCTGCTTGCATGGGGAAGCACATGCATGTTATAAGGAAGAGATATTTAACTTCAAAAGTTATGTTTGAAAAAAACATTTTCTACCTTCAGATTGAGAACAAGGAGCTGCGCGATCTCCTGGAAATCAGCAAGAGCTCTGTGAAGACAGCTAGCCAGTCACTAGCAGCAGAAGAAGGAGAAGAATCTCCTCTGCCAGGGTCCACAGAGTGACCTGAAGTACAGCTGGGATGAGGTTCCACAGGACCAGGAGAGGGGGCTGATTGTGTCTTCACCTGTGTTCATTATAGATATTGTTATTTTAATTTTATTTTTTTACATGTAATGAAATGCAGTCCAGCATGAGGTTAGCACCCACGATACACATGTACTGCAGCAAAGGCAGTAAAAGCAAAGGTGATTTCTTTAGTTTTTAGCCAAAGACACTTTTATTCTCCAAGGATACAGTTTCTACCTCTTTGCTGTTCACACACACAAACTTTCACAGTGAGTAAAGCACCCAAAACCAGCCCAACCTTTGAGTTCACTTGAAATCTATTAAGAAGCCAAATTGTAGTCCACACCATATAAGAAGCTGTGCTTGCTGCCAATAAGAGAACTTTTGGCTGTTTTACACTTTGCCTGCTGAGGAGTAACAGTGGAACCTTTGTTGTGATGTTTTGGGTTTGATATGTTTGATAAAGTCTCAATATATAACATGGTTTTCATGTTTTGGTACCTTAATTCTGTGTGTTAGACACAAGTTGTACAGTTTGCAGATTCAGAGTATTGCATACCAGCTAATGGCACATCTTTGTTAGTGAGAACACTTTCAAACATGCCAAGGTGTTTTTTTTGTGTAATGGATACCATGTTTGTACGCTGTATGTTGTCAGAAACTGTATTTTGTCGTCTTAGGAAATCATGTTAGATGACTTCACGACAGTGTACTGATTTGTGTCAAATTAAACTCAGAAAGTTTGCTATACATAACAGCGTGCCTGGTTTTGTTTTGTTTTTTCCAAACTTTTTTACTGTACAGCTTGCTGGATATTGTATGGACCAAAGTGACTTGTTTGGGATAATCCTTTCTTTACCGCAAGCTGGCGCCATTCAGTTGTTGGGATATAACCTATCGCGAGGTTTGCAAGAGTTTCAATGCTGCTTTCATAAAAAAGACGTTACTTGGCTTTCTTTAGTTTTTTTAAACGTTTCCTCCTTAACATAAGTTCTGTCAATAACACCAAGGCGGTAAAGGGTGAATGTTTAAACGAATCACTTGTAAAATCATAAAATTTTCAGTGTTGTCGTTTATTATTCTGCTTTTAAATCGTAACCCTAGGGATATATTTCCGACAACACGTGAAAGCATCACGCAGAGGTGCATTTGTTAGTTGTAGCCTGCCACAAGCTAATGTTCAGTATGTCTGAGAAAGAGCTGGGGAAAAAGTGGGACCGATGCTTAGCAGACGGTGCCATTAAATTAGGTAAATATGCTTCAGTTTCTCAATCGTAACGATGTCCTGTACCAAAACAAGGGTCACTTAAGAAGCAGTTTATATTGAAGTCCACAGCTGTCATTGACTGGGCGAGAGGCTAACTAGCTAGCCATAAGGGCTTGTAAAGGACAACTGAATGACCAGTCATTTTTTCATGCTTTGTTTATTTTAAACACATACAGTTACGGTTGGGTATACTCTGTCATTTTATTAAAGTCTCAAGATGTTTGGCCTTTGATGTTCTCGCTCATTTTTTATGCGTTTCACTTAGCCCAGTGCAAACGCTGCTAAGAAAATGTCAACCTAATTCTTAATCGCTGATTAATACGGACACGTCTTCTAGTACGCAACTTAAAGAATTTTACAAGATATTTCTGTCCCCCTCTTAATTCGGCATATATATATATATATAGTTTAGGTTATTCACATTTCAGCTATTCTACTGCTTCGCTAACTCTTTTCGCTTTTCCAGAACTTAAAGAGCAAACAAGAAACGGCGTCAGATAGTAGGGGAAAAGTTGGATAATCTAGTAAAATAAGTTTTGATCTAAGGAGATGATCCTGGCCAGGGGGTGCTTAACGTGACATGGCCATGCACTTACTGTTAAGAAGCAAAGATCCATAAATTGATGCATATTTGAATGGAGTTAGGTGCGGTGAAGAATAGGTAGGTTTACGCCAAGCAGGCCCACTTTATTTTAAAGAGACTGTGTATTAAGACGGTAAAACTCTTCTTATATGCTGTGGCAAGATAACATGAAATGTCTTCTTTTTTTTTAACCATCTTGTAGAAAAAAGTGGGGGGAAATATTGCTCTTAAACTAATCATACAGCATAGATCAAATGATGATTAAAAGTACATCAACCAAAGGCAGCAGACGACATCATATACACCAAATAAGCATTACAAAGTAGCTGTATAAATAAATAATACATTAACAGCTGGGTTTTTTCTGTCTCTCAGGCACCGGTCTGGGGTTAGGCATTGTGTTTTCTGTTCTGTTCTTCAAACGTAAGTAGTTTAATTGCTTTACTGAATCTAGATCAGCTCCTTTTGCTCAAAAGTCCTTGAGGAAAAAAAGCATGGCTGCAGTAATGTTCTACTCCCGTTACAGTAACACATACATATGGCTGTCTTTTACTGCGAATAGATGAGATGTATTTTTTTGTCCACAGACAATAGTCATTTTAGATTTTAGATGTAGGAAAATGATGTGCCTTTGTTACGGAGACAGCAAAAGGCCCAAAAAGCTTTTAAAGAAGCATGTTAAAAATTGAGGTAATTACGATGGGGGAAAAAAGGCTACGGGGTGAAAGGCTGTAGCACACCATCTCTAATCTGTTTTTAATCATGCTGTGAAGTGCTTGAGTGTTTGAAAAATAATCTAAAGCATCTTTCTCAATTATAGGGCACACATGGCCAATTTCACTTGGCTCGGGAGCAGGGCTCGGCATGGCGTA
>NW_005187440.1:2929031-2964327 GCF_000239375.1 Pundamilia nyererei | reverse complement strand
CTGTATCGCTGGTTATGTAAATGACAATTCATGAAACCTGTCTCTGTTTTCTTCAACAGGAGCAATAACTGCACGTCACCAAGGGACTGTCTCTTTTTTTTTTTCCCAAAGTGTTTGTTTTTGTTTTGATTATGGGTGCGTCACCATTTGCACTGTTCTACAGTCAGACTCTTGTCTCCCTGTTGACATCCTTCCTTGTATGACTGTATGATTTGTATATGCCCTATAAGGACGGTCTGTGTTTATTTAATAAAATAATTATTAAAAAAAGAGTTGTGGGTTAATAATAAGCTGTTCCATACATGCTTTGTAAGGTATGTAATTGTGTACAAATCATGTTTAACCAAGTGGTACAGAGATGAGGATTGTGTAATACGTTACATCAGCTAGATTATACTTCATACACTCTGAGGAGTAATAATGACACTTGAAGAGGGGTAGGGGGTTAGGAGTCAAGTGTTAATGCAGTTTTGAAAAAGGTGCTTGAAGTAATTTTTCTGAAAACTGTCAGAGAAGAAGGCTGAGGCAGGGATGTAAAAGCAGTCCTATAAGGCTATTCAAATGTTCCTGTTAGGAAATGAAGGATTCTGGGGTTGTCTCGTCATCTCTGTGCATTGAGAATAACAAGATGACGTAAAGTGGTTATTGTTATATAATAGGGAATTTCTTCACTAATGGTATAATGTGTGAGTCATTCAAAACAAACAAAAATATGCTGAAATATTACAATGCATTACTGAGAAACTGGCAGATTAAAATGCAATCAGTGTTATCATTCAAATACAGCTGATCCATGTTTTACGTATTATTGGTTTTAAACAGTCATCTCCCTATAAATGATGGATCAATCACAATCACTGCAAAGTAACTTGTAACTAAGGCTGATAATTAAACACTTTGGTGGTGACTGTGGTGGTGGAGTAGTGTCAAAATATATGTATATAGTGCATATGAGAAAAGAAAATCAAGGCGTGACGGACATTTTTAAAATTGTTATTCCAGAGTAGTTAAAAACACCATGTCCAAACAAGGGAGAAAAAAATCTAAACAAAACACCCACACTAGTTCCTATGATTTAGAATTAGCATATCTTGGCTGTGATTGTGCATGGTTATGCATTAACAGCTCAATGCTCTGACACGCTCCTTCTCAGTAGCTGTGCGCTCAGGCTGGGAGGCACGCTGGAGTGGCCGACACAGGGATTAACAGGACCGAGCGTTACATGGCCGTGATACCTGTAGAGCACTCGCGAACAGAGCGGTGCTTACAAATGACTGCTGCACAATTTTCTGCTGCTTTTTGCTGCCTTGCTGTGTTTCCCAGAATAAAACGGACTTGTGTAAGGCAGCAGAGCTCAGCAAGGCACAGCAAAGGACTTGCGAGAGACAGATCCACTTCTGTGAGGTGAGGTATAATTTTGAGAATTGATCCTTGTTCTCTTCATCTTCAGTGAGCCTGCTCTCATATGCCGATTCAAGGCTTTTCTGTTTTTGTGCCCTCCTCCGGAGCCTGTCATCATTGTGACATGCTGCTTCGAAACCCTCTTGTCAGCTATCGAACGGCTCATTCTGGCTCTTAGCTGTGGATGAGACAGGGACACTGGCCAGGATGGAGAGATGAGTGAAACTGTGCTGGGGATTTGGATCACTATATTGGTGGGTGTGGAAGTAAGTCCAGGACACCTGGATGTATTTCTGGATGGAGATTTTTATCCATGGAGAACAGTTCAGTTAACCCTGATTTCTCAGCACAAGACCTCAGTGGCTTTCCATTCAACGATGTCCCTGAAATGTGAGCTTTTGCTGCAAAGGAGAACTGGTTAAGGTCTGTAACATCTAGTGCTGCCTGAAGAGCTCGTTCACTGACTTCTGCCAGCAGGTGCCATGGCTGACTCTCACTTGTCTGGGACCTTAGGGAGCTACAACGGCAGCTCCACCAGCGCCTGGAACATCACCGGCAGCGGCCCTTGGTTGTTAGCTTTTATGCTGACCATCATCATCCTAATGACCATCTGTGGCAACATGTTGCTCATTGCGTTGGTGTTTGCCCATCGCTCTCTGCGCTGCACCTCAAACTGCTTCCTGGTGTCTCTGTTCTTCTCCGATCTAATGGTGGCATTGGTGGTCATGCCCCCAGCTATGCTCAACGTTCTGTGCGGGGCCTGGGTGCTGTGGCCTGCGTTTTGCCCGGTTTGGCTTTGCTTTGATGTGATGTGCTGCAGCGCGTCCATCCTGAACCTGTGCTTGATCAGCCTGGACCGCTACCTCTTCATCATCTCGCCCCTGCGCTATAAGCAGAGGATGACCCCGCCTCGGGCGTTAATCCTTGTAGGGGCTGCTTGGGGGCTAGCAGCGTTGGCTTCCTTCCTGCCCATTCAGATGAAATGGCACAGCTTGGGCCACAGGAGCGGACACTCATCTGTTCTTGGGGTCAGCACTGGGAACATCAGCTCCTACTCTGACAAACTGTACCCAGAATCCTACTTTCAGCTGTCACCTTCAGGTGGCCTTTCTTTCCAGTGTCGTCTGCGGGTGACCCTGCCCTTTGCTCTGGTGGCATCTGTGCTCACCTTCTTTCTGCCCTCCAGTGCCATTTGTTTCACCTACTGCCGGATCCTTCTGGTGGCACGCAGGCAGGCGAAGAGGGTGGCGGCGCTGAGCCACCCGCCTCACCCGCACCCTTCTCTCGGAGAACCCTCCCGGCCTCCTTCGCCAGGCATTGCAGCAGGGCAAGCTCAGCAGGACGGAGATGACTGCAGCCATTTGGAGCCTCCTGTGTCACAAAACATGCCGGTAAGAAAAAGAGACACCAAACAGTTAAATGTAACAGAGCGAAGGCTGTCAGTGCAAAAAGCACAGAAAAGGATGAATGGATGAAAAGGATAAGCCTAAAGCCTTACCTATGAATCTATTGACATGAAACTCTCTCGGCATAGTAAGGACATTGTGGTGATGTTAAAGACTGTTGCTAAGAGGTGGAAAGTGTCCTTGAATGTGAACATTTAAAGAGCAGGATTCAAATCAATGGTAGGAATGCAGCTCAAACGTGTCCTTATTTTATTCGATTTTTACTGGCTATGTCTTTTATGAAATTAAAACTGTGAAAAAGAAGAGAGGAAGTACACAGTGTTAAAAATAATTCTGCAGATAGTAAATGAACTGAAAACAAGTTTGCTCTTTAGCGACTCAGGTGAAAGGAGCAAGGCATCAAGCCTTTAAAATCAGCATCTTCACTGTATCCTCCATATCATGTATCAGCTTGTTCCAGCTCTTGGATGCAAACCTCTGAGGAGCTCGGTGATATTTAACTACACAGTCTCTGTTTATAATGACTGAAATGACAGTACAGTATACAGTATTCTTAAGATGAAGTGAATAAATATGTTTCCGCAAACTCTGAAAATTATTTTGATTTGACAAAAAGGAAGAACTCAAGCAAAACCACTAATCAAACAAATACAATGGTGTGCAAAAGTCTTGAGCCAGCACTCATTTCTTTATAATTTGCTTCCAAGGAGCCAGACTTTCTTTAGACTTTCTGAAGGACTTTCAAAGTTTTTCTCATTGCTTCCTTTTTCGCTCATTTACAGTCCATTTTTTGTGCCTTACCATTTTTAGGAATGTAATTTTGTTTGTTAAGCGACTTGCATCAGTAGCAACAGATGTAATGGAGTGATGAGTCCAGAGAAAGCTGGAGGCTCTGTCATGGTTTGGTACTGCATTTTATACTTGGTTTGGGATACTTTGTCAACACGGATGGAATAATGAACATAGAAAAGTGTTGTCAGATTTTGTTTCACCATGCATGACAGCATGACAATGATCCCAAACACACTACCAATGCAGTAAAAGCATGCCTGGATAGAAAAACACACAATGGAACACTACCAGTCATGGATTGGCCTCCCCAGAGCCCGAACCTCAACATTACTGCAGCAGTGTGGGATGATCTAGAGAGAAAGGACAGCAACATCTAAAGTAGAACTTTGATTGTCCTTCAAGAAGCCTGGAGAAAACTTGGCTTAGAAAGCTCAGCTGTGTTGAAGAATAAAGATGGTCATGCCAAATACTGCCTTTCAAAGTAATCAGAAGTTTGCCTTTTAAATTATTTTCTTGCATGTTTGCACTTTTCAATTAATTGGAGCACATATTGACAGTTTTTATGCCAAAGTATTTTTAAATATGAGATGTGGCTCAAGACTTTTGGACAAACTGCAAAGGGAGCCAAAATGGATTTGAATAACTAATGCCAAAGAGGATTTACATGATATCAGTGCTTGTTGAGATTAAGGATCTGTATTATACCCACCTGTCCACAGCCGTCAGTGAACAGCGAGCGTCGCCTGGCTCACAGGCAGGGTCGGAGGGCACTCAAGGCCAGTCTGACTCTGGGAGTCCTCTTGGGACTCTTCTTCAGTGCTTGGCTGCCTTTCTTCATCACCAACATGGCAGAGGTCAGTAGGAGTACCGGAGGCTGTCTCCATCACTAATGACACAGAGATGTCATAGAGGAAAAAAATGCATCTGCTACATAAACATATGTAAAGGAATTATTAAATAGTTTGTGATCAGATGAGCTAGAAAAGAAAAATAATTTCATTCAATCCACGTTGGCTTCACATATATGCAACATCCCTGAGCATCTTAGTCTTTATTAAGACTCAGTGCATCTATCTCAGTGATTCAGAGGTACTCTCACAATTTTATAAACATGGTGGGCACGAAAAGAGTGTGAAATACATGAAAAAAAGAAGAAAAAAAGAGAGAAAAAAAACACTTGGATACTGATCTATTTTTGTGTTGGCCAGCCTTGGCGTCACAGCCTTGCCAGGCGATCTAACGAGGAAATAGATTGGCATTTCAGCTTTGTGTGGCTGACTCATTCCTAAAGCCTCGAAAACAGCCTACAAAAGTACCATTTATAATTGGTACTCTTTTCAAAGTGATTTCAATCTGATTAGACTGAATGAATATACACACTTATTACTCAGCAAACAAACAAGGAGGACCCCGAAAAACCTCGCCGAGAGTAAACGAATGTCAGAAAACAGCTTAATCTAAATTGGTAATGACACTTGTCCTGTTTTTTTCAAGCTTTCAGTGATCCAGTCATTTTGATTTCCCATCTGTGCCCTCTCACTTCTCCCCTGCATAACACAGAGCACAGAGACTTGACTG
Organism: Pundamilia nyererei; assembly: GCF_000239375.1. Lineage (NCBI taxonomy): Eukaryota > Metazoa > Chordata > Actinopteri > Cichliformes > Cichlidae > Pundamilia > Pundamilia nyererei. Next base: position 2,959,150 of record NW_005187440.1, on the reverse strand, counting down.
TGCCTGCGCTCTCCTTTCTTTTTCGCACTCAATGTGGTGTGTGAAACAAACTCCCCCCATTTCTGTCCCATTCCCACCGCCTCCCTGCCTCATCTTGATAGTATTGGAAGCTCTCCTCTAACAGCTGTCCCCTTCTTCACTGTCGCTCCCCAAACCTACTGGTTATTTTCAAGATCAGTTTTCTTAACAGCCAGACAGAGGAAAAAAACGATGCATCTATGTACCGACTTCTCAAAGTAAATAAATCATACATCTAGGGCTGCACACATATAGAGTGTTTTTAGGGTAAAACGCATGACATTGAGTCGATTTTAAAAATGTCAATTAGTTGAATTAATTACATCTATTGAAAAATGTATGTGCAATACGTGTGCAGTATGTGTGCGCATGTATTATTAATTTTCTATGTAAATGTAATTTTAATTCATTTTATTTCAACAATTTCATAATAAACAAATAAATGTGGGCTGTAAATTAGGTCAATAAAAATATACAACTTGGCAAAAAAATGTGCTTATTAAACTAATAAACATTCAATAGATGTTATAATGTAATAAAGCTAATACACAAGCATGTTCTTTCATTCACTGCCCGTTGTTTATAGTCTTCTACTTCCTTAGCTTTGTGTTACATTGTAATGTTTGTTGATGCATTATCATCTGTGTCTGTGCACACATCTGTGCATTTACTTCAAGAGATTCGTTTTTTCCTAATGTTTTACTAATTCTTTCTTATATTTAGGTACAATCTGGCAGTACTGGTGCATTTAACAACTAAATCAATCTTTTATGAGTACAATTTTGCACTAGTTGCAGCATGTGGCAGTGCATATTTGTGTCATCTAATAGCTGTTATTCATTTTCTCCATTTATGTTTTATGTGTTTTTGTATTGAACTTTTTCTCTTACATTAAGTTGTTAAACCCTAACGCCTGGATTGCCTTGTCACCATCCTCATCCAGGCAGTGTGTGAGTGCGTCCCCCTTGCGCTCTTTGATGCCATAACCTGGCTGGGCTACTGCAACAGTACGATCAACCCCATCATCTACCCGCTGTTCATGAGAGACTTCAAGCGAGCTCTGGGGAAGCTGTTGCCCTGCTGTTCTTCGCGGTCGCCCCGAAGACCCTCACCGGCGCTCTCGCTCTCTCTGCGTAACTCGGGAGAGCCCAACATTGCCAGCAACCCACCCTCACCTCTGGCTTCTGACCCCACGCACCCGCCCGCCACCGCCACTGATGCTGTCAATCTGCTGGATGCCGAGCACGCTGGGCTTGAGTTGCCTCTCCTTCTCCCCAACCAGGTTGACACTTTGGACTGAATAGTACTTAAAGATAGCTTATAGGGTATATCAGGGTTTACAGTGGAAAAGCGCGACAGCTGGTAACAATCTGACTTATTCACTGTGAGGCTTGGGCTGAAGAGACATTGAAAAAGAATCTATTTATTTTATGCTCACATTCTGTTAGGTCTACTCGCTCTCAGCCAGTGTCAGGGTCAACAATATTTCCAATTGTCAGTGCCAGTGGAGAATGCAATTCTATAGTAAGCTGTGAATCACTACTGTGAGAGTCTTATAGAACAGGACAGGAAAAAAGCCTCATAGAGAAGACATATTTGTGGAATCACTGCTATCTATATGGAATCACACTATATATAATATCCCAAACCAAGCAAATAGAAACTATTTCAACCGGAAACACACAAAACATGACTGCTTTTTAATACTCACAGCACATTTGTAAAATAAATTATGACCATATTTACATTTTTATAAAAAAAAAAGTTATCTACAATAACCAAAATTATCATTCAATCAATACATCTAAACCCGTGTTTAAGCAGTCAAACAAAACACTTCATTTGGGGGATTTTCACTAGAAGCTGCCGTATGTGTGTGTCGATTCTTGTGCAGTCTCTTTCGTGTCACTTTGTTGAGAATGGAATGAATATTTTCTCCAATAACAAAAAAACAAAAAAACAAAAATCCAAACAAACAAACTTGAGAAGAGTTTACAAGGAAGCAGCCGGTCCAGTAACATGCTCTTTACAAGTTTGGCCGCCTTCACTTGTGCGAGTTCTCTGTAGTCCAGTGTGTGTCATCCCAGCTCCATGATATGTGTTCATTATCCCGGTCGTCCTTGTCTACACCGTCACACCGGACATTCACATCAGTGGCTGTGATGTTATTAGGAGCCTTCTCGTCTGAAATACGAGGTGAATTTTTCTGCGGTGACATTTTGCTGTCTGATTCTGTATCGTTTAATGAGTCCAGCAGATCTGAAATATCAGGGATATCCCAACCGTCAGCAGTCTCCTCCGTCTCTGCCAACTCTTTGGCATCTCTGCTTTGTTGCGTCTCAGGCTTCTCAGTGTGGTTTTGTGTCTCGGCCGCTTGTCGCTCATTGGTGGTTTGGCCAGCGATGTCCACCGTCCCCTTTGCCACTGTTACATATTGAGGAATTGCAAAAGAGGTTCCCGGCACTTCTTTAGTGGGAACTCCTACTGCTACCAAGATGGTGTCCATCTGACGCATGTAGTCCAAGTGACCTTTAACCTAGGAGGCAGGAATACAGTGCTATTATCCATGATTAAAACCCCATTCGTATTTTTTGTTCTTTTAAAGAAACATTTAGGCACTAATGTGTTATTTTGTACGATTCATTTATCCTGTTCTCCTCATTACATGACCGGGTATGTGCTGTATGGTGCTTCAGACATGTCAGGTATCTTTTTACTGCTGTGGTTTAAACCTTTACTCGAGTAACATGTGAAACCTCTAATGCTTTACTTGGAGCTACTACAGATGATGAGTAGTTGTGTTGACTTGAATGTTAGTAGAAAATCATTGCTGTGATGTGAAACAGACCAGCGGGGGCCTTGTTTTTCATAAATTTCAGCTATATTTAAACAAAACAACTCTTTCTTTTAATATGCTAATAAAACAGTATTTAATATTGCTGCCTCACTTACAGAAACCTAAATCTTATTGGAAAACCTTCAATTTTTGTATTAAGTATTAAATAAATGTTTCTTCCAGAAGTAAGATGTAAAGTTGCAGTGATCCATCGTCTCAAATACCTGTCTGTAACAGTTTTGCTCTGTTTATTCCTTTAATCCCTACTCCTAAAAGACCCCTTTTAACTTATTTTTTTTTGGTTTCAGACCCAATAGCTCAGTCATACATAGTGCACACTGGTTCTCAGGTTTCTTTTCCACTAATGTAAGCTCTTTATTTATTGTTTTCAGCCAAGTACTAACTGACAAGCCACAGTGGTTAACTCCACATGATCTGGATTTGGCAGACATTTTAACACCAGGTGCTTTTCCTGATAAAACCCCAACAGGATTTGTGTCTCTCCTGGGATTAAACTGGAGATCTTTTGCTTGTTAGTCAGTTGTGTAAACCACGACACCATGAGCTTTTAAATCTAGTAAAAAATATGTTTTTTTTAAATTGCAGTGATAAAATGAGGCACAGTGTTTCCCTTACCTTCCTCAGATCAGTTATTAGAGAGTAAAGGGGTCACACAAGGATCGCTGCTTTCTTTGTGTTTGCAGAAACACTGCTGCCATGTTTTGAACAAAAATCCTGATTCGTGATGTCACTGGATACTTAAGCTGAGAGCTTACAACAGTTGCTGCGTCCAGTTATTTTAGAAATGATCCATTACTGATGCATATTTTTATATTGACAATGAAGAAACCTTACCTTCTGTTGTACTCCAAAGTACCCTTAATGGTACTAGTACTCCAATGTGGGTAACAGCAGAAGACAGTTAGCGACTAGCTGGGGTGTATAGCAGGTTTAACAGGCTGAAAACTCTTGACTCTAACCCTGAACACTGAGGTCATTATATCTGAGAGGGGAAACTTTTCAATTAAATCTGACCGTGTTCACCCTGATCAACAATGGACCTCAGCGAGCAAGAGTCACCATGGCAACTGGTAAATAAAAAGCAGAGCCTCCATGTTAATCCAGTAGGGCCAGAAATACAATTGTATGCCAGTGCAGACCATGACATTTATTTAAAATTTTAAAAAAGCATGTCATCCACCAAGCCATTGTTTATCAGACTTGAAATTATGAAGTTTTAAACATAATCATTCAGCTGTTACTCTGATAACAGCAGCTCAAGATGGAAATCAAAAAGATTCGACAGAGTCAGACACAGGAATAATCAATTTGGTTATTAGTAGTGGAAGAGATGTCTGCATTTGATGTGAATGTTGAGATGTTGTTTTTAAATTTAAAGACTACATTTATTGAACTTTGATCTATTGATCAGTATCCTGTGTGTGTCTAAAGCTTCAAACTCCAGGAGCACACGTGGAGTTTAATTTAGCCTTCTTTCAGGAGCAGGAAACCCAGAGTTTCCAGTGAACCTGTTTTCCTGAACAGTCCCCAGGTGATCGCTGCGGTGTATTTGCTTTGCGCTTAAACATCCAGATGGTTCCCTCAGGAGTCAAAGGAGACGACACTCACGCTCTCTCTGTATCTGCTTAATGTGTAAATAGCAAGTGTTTTGTATAACAACTTTACAGGGTGAAAATATGTCAGTGTTGTGTTTGATGTGACAAAACTTATATAAGCTGTGGATTAGGGCTGTGCAAAAGCAAATCTGGAAACGCACAGCTACCTGATGTGATGGTTATGTGGTATGAAATCAAAAGTCAATGTTCCTTTTGAAATGTCATACATGAATATGGAAGAGTAGCTACAGATCTTTTGTCTGAATTTCTTCTCATGTAGGAATGAGCTACTTCATTTCCCTCTCATGAATTATTCAGGTGCTGCTTCTATTATTTCAAAAACATAAATTGACCCCCTACCAGACCAAATTTGAGACAATGCACTGCATGTGGTTTTTCTTGCTCTTTGAATACTTTAAAATTCCAGTTCCTTTACCTTCAGCCGTGTTTTAATTTACCAAGGTGTACTTCATCAGATTTCAAACACAGGCTCTGACTCACCACTGAGGAAAGATCCACATTGATTATGCGCTGATCCTGGATGTTGATTGGGTGCAGGCCAGCAACAGACAGCTGTGCAGCTGAACTTCGGTACAAGAATCCCAGGAGCCAGTCCCCTCTGATAGGTATGTAGATCAGAGAGTCCTTTATTCATGTAGTCATTGAAAAATACATCTTGCTGCTGTGACAGTCGTTTGCAAAGTTGCATGAGGAACATAAATGGACTCAGCTCACCTACTGGCTAAATAATTACTACAACAAAAGCATAAAGCATCTGCAAGCATTTACTGTTAAAAAAAAAGGTTTCATTTCTGGATTTTTAAATCAGGAACGCGCTCTTCCTTACCTGGAGTATCCGTTTACTATTTTTCCAGCTACTACTCTTGCCATTCTCTCCCAGGCCTTCTCAGATCCATCTACTGGGGCCCCCAGGAGGACCACATCCTCCACTACTCCTTCACTACCTGAGGATTCAAAAACAACACAGATGAATTTTTAGAGTCTGAAAAATGCGGGATACAAAGTAGAAATGTATCCATCATCATCCTCTAATTGCACCTCGGTCACTGGCGAGCTCCTGCAGGCAGTAATAGATAACTCGAGCTCCAAGACTGAAACCTATGAGGCTGACGGGCCGCTTCCCCTTCAAACACATGAAAGGAACGGTGAGTAGCTTTAATTTTCCTGCTGTTTAGTGAACACAGGCATATTCATAGTAAAGAAAAACAATTTAGAGAAGCAATGAATGTAGCGAATAACAGAGTCATCCTGGTTAATGTAATCCGGTGAACAGTGTGTACACAGGCACCACAGGTGAAGCGCACGCCATACAGCCTTCTTTCTTCTAAGGCTTTGAAATTCTACTGCATCGAGCAGATGAAAGGTGAGAAGTGATGTGGCGATAAGATTGTATTAACAAAGATACCAAATAAAAGGCTACCTGCTGTCGGCTTCTCAAAACCTGTGCCAGGTGTTTCCCCACCTCGGCGGAACGGTTCAGACAAACACACCAGGGGTTGTCGATGACGCTGGCTGCTGCCAGCAAAGACGCAGGCCACGTCAACGCCGTCACAATCCCTGATGGGAATTGTTAGAAAGCAGTCGAAACTGTAAAGGATGACTACTGGTTCCAAAGGTTACTCACATCCCATCAGCTCACATCAGATAACACCAACAAGAGCTTCTTGCACAGCGGTCCTACCTGACAGCACAGTGTACTTTAGGGCTTCCTGAGCCACCATGCTGACCAGCCCATCCAAGAGAGACGTCATGGCTGAGCCCAGATCCCTGAGGAAGCGTGACTCCCACACTAGGCAGTACTGTTCCCCACACTCGCCCAAACTGCACCACGGGGCCTGGAACGAACCTGGAACACAGCAGTCGTGTTTATTGTGGGTGATCAACTAAGCTGCACTTGTATTTAAAGTGTTTTTTTAATTTGTTCTTTTATTTTCGTTAGCTGTTTTTTACGTGTAGGTGGTTCACAAATTCCTTTGGGGTTGCGTCAGGGAGGCCATGCGGTGTAAAAAAAAAAATCAGCCAAATCAAACATGCAGACCTCGCCGCTGAGGCAACCCCTTGTGAATAAGGGAGCAAGCGAAAGTAGCATTTTATGTGTAGGTGGTTCTAAATTGAGTAAAAGAGCGTACGTATTAGTGATGGAATGGAGCTGCAGGAATACAGCTGCATTGTTTTATGTAAAAACACATCATAAGTGGCTTGTTTGTATAATCTCTGCTAGAGTAGATTCAGAACATTATGTGCAGAACTTTACTAGGGTTGACCACATCCGCTTGTTTATCAGCAAAAAGATCGTAGCGAATGTCTTTGACTAACGTGCTTGTTAATCTGTTTCTTTACCCCTCTGTGCATTTGGCCCTGGCACTGAGTCTACTAGATTTATGCAGTGCTCTGAAAACAAACTATGCAGGATTAACTGTTCAAAGGTCACAGCACAGTCAAATTACAGCATTTGCTTCAGTTATAGAACAAATTATGTGTACATTGTTTATCACGTATAAAGGTTAACACAAAAAATGCATTCAATTATGTTCGTATTTACATATTTAACATTTTATGAAAAAAGTTCACAGCGAGGATATGGAACAAAACTAATGGTCAGCCTTGAGGTGAATCTGGCAAACTGTCACTGTATGACTCAGGAGTGGAGAGCAGTGCTCTACTAACACTGTGTAAAGTGGGGATAGAGTCCTGCTGACATCAACTGATGACACAGTCGGGTGATAAAAGGGATACTTTGTGGATCCCCTCAATCCCACTGTCATGTCTTCCATAGAGGAAGCAGACTTTGAAGATGACAAATCCATCAATGGGTCATTGAGGTAAACAAGTCCTTGATTTATGAGGATGTATGAGAGCTCTGGATTTTGTGGTTGTTTGACTGGGCTATAAAATGTTGTATGGAGATCCCATACGGTGCTTCTGGACTGGAACACTATGGTGGTGAGTGCAGAGACTGTACTCCAATCACAATCCAGGGCAGACCCATGCATTTTGCTCTATGACAGCTAGGACAGGGTTCACCTCAACCACCTCCAGGAGCCCAAACTGGGTGAACGGTTAATTAACTGGATGGATGCATGGATAGATTTTTCAACTGCCCACACCTAATTACTGGAAACTGGAGGCGGTTGTGGCGAGACAGCAGAAGCAATACTTACTGTATTTACCACTACAGAGCCAGCCTGTCACTGCAATGGTCACATGAAGATGCTTCCCAGAATTCAATGGCAGGAATTCAAATTCTTCTATCGCCCCAACACACTTCTTCATCTTATAGCCTGGAGAGAAAATGGATTAATCCTTTAAAATGTGATACAATTCTGTTGCCTTTTGGACAATTAAAAAAAAGCAGGTCTTATGAAATTACGCTCAAATTCTAATAACTAATAATTAGTATCAGCACAGTCATCAGTGCTTTTACCTGTCAGTCCAGCCCCTGCTGCTCCGAACAGAGAGGCCATAATTGCAATGCCAGTGACCGAGCCCAGAGCAGCAGCACCTCCAGCCCCCAGCACAGCACCTGCACCTGCTGCCACCAGAGGGGCTGCCAGCCCACCTGTCACACCTGGCAAAGGCAAAAAAAATAAATAAATCAGTCAGTACAGAATACAAAAGCTAGTCAAAGCCACTATCTGTCAGCTCGAGAATTCTGATAATTTCTCTTTTGTTTTTGTTGATTTAATTATCAGTTGATTATCATTAGATTCAGGAGACTTTGAAATTCTGAAGCAAGAATAATCACCGATCACTGTTCCTCCACCCACAGTGGCAAGTCCAATCAGGAGGTAACGCCGTAGCTTTCGCCCTCTTTCTTTCTTCCGCCGCCGTGAGGACTCCTCTCTAATTGAAAAGGACAGATCATCCTTATGTGGTGAAACATCTACTTGCTGTAAAAACAAATAACGTCACATGCCTCTTCTGGCCCATTTAAGTTGACATCTTGAACACAATTAGCTGATTGTTTATCTTCATGCTGTCATTCTGACTACAAGTGTGACTGTCATGTGCAGCCGTTGTGTGATTTTTAACAGTCTGGCACACAAGACAGTTGGCCAAATGAGCAAAGCAAAATCATTTTATCATGAAGTATCTTAAATGAACTAACATTAAATAGGTTTATAACAGAATGAAATGCCTTATCATTTGTACTCTGAACGGTGAACTCAGACACGTAAATGTATCTTTCATCCTTTCATCCCACCATCCAAGCCATAACCTACTCGCTCTCCTCTCCCCCTTCCCTCAGCCTCTCTCCTAGTGTTTCTTCAAACTCCTCCAGCTCCTGTGGAGAGACTCGCAGCAGACAGCTGATGTGACGGATGAGAACCCTTGCCCTGGCATCATACTTGCCTGAGTACCAAAAAATGTTAAAATTGTTAAAATTGAATTTACAACAACTGTTAAAGTTTTCATCTGGCTGTTTCTTGATGACAACAGGCCTTTTAATATATATGTATGTATACACATATGTATAATGATGGTTTTCTTTTAATTTGGAGTGATTAGCCTTAAAGTATGAAAATCCCTGGTTTATTCTTAAATGCCTCTTACCATCTTTGACAGAAAAAGACACCAGATCCTGTAACAGAAAACCAAAGCTGGTTAGGGATAAGAGGGTTTGCAAAGATAAATACAATGCAATATATTTCCAGCTATCAAAAACAAGCAAAAAGATCCATTGCTGTGCACTGTTGTGACCCCAGTATCACCAAACTACAAGGAGATTTGTAGTTCAGGGTCATTTATCCTCTGTAAGAGTGACAAACACCTGCGTGATGGGGGTGGTCCCTGCTGCCAGCAGAGGTTCGCCCTGCAGGGTGGAGAGGAAGGTGTCAGAGCCCTCGAAGCCTAAACCTGACAGGAAGGCTCCCATAACTGGCATCACCGACTCATCCAGATCCAACCAGTGGACTAAGGCCTGTAGGTACTGCTCCCTAAATACGCTGAAAAATAGAAGAAGCAGGCGCTACTCAGCACAAGGCCAACACTGATATTGCCATTAGGGAATTTCATGGCTCATCCTTTCATGGTTACCTATTTTCAGATCCAGGAAACAACTGGCCCAAGGAGACACCACAAAGAGCAGCATAAGCAAACCGGCTCTGTTCAGAAAACCGTCTGCCGATTATTCTCTCAGGGCTTTGGTCACATGGGCCATCTCGTGTTGTTCCTGCTCCCCCTGGGTCTGAGATGATATGGTCAAAGCTTAATGATTAACTATAACGCAAGAACTGAATTTATTTAGATTCAACTAGAAGCCAAATACACGTGTCACACTAGGCATCACTAAACTTGCAGTAATGTATTCATACATGTGGGTCAAGTGACAAGCTGTAATAATGCCATAATAATGTAGACGTTAGTTTACTATAAATGCTGTGTGGTGCATTTACCTACATGCCGAATTTACCACAAGACCTCAGTAGTTTAAATGCGGGCTAATGTCACCTTTTACGGGATAACTTTAATGACATAAGAAAAAATCAGTCGTAGACTGTCCGAGTTTTGAATGCAGTTTGTTCCATGTGCCATGCTGAACTAGGTACATGTCTAACTTTGTGCCTCTCACTAGCTCTCTGATGAACTGACCCGAATTCAGCGTACTGGGGCTATTCAAATGTGATCCACTTATTTATTTTTTTCAACACTTTAATCTCGCTTTTACCATATATAATATTCATGTAACTTAAACCAATAAATTTTAGCAACACAAAAATTTAGCTGCTAAACAGCTGGCTGTTAGTGGCTTCTTCTCCGGTCAACTAGCTAACGGTTTACTGGGAACTTTTCACAACATTACCACTCCTATTACTTACTACTTACAATTACTACTATGGCACCAGCGAATATAGAAAACTCATTTTATGCGGTACCTGGTGCAATGTTGGTTTCCGTACTGCTCTGTTTTTCCTCCATGTTTATTGATATCACAACTCCGCAGACTGAACTTTTGTTGCATTGACGTGTCTGATGTGAAATGCGCAAGACAAACGCGATCTAAAATGTGGTCAACTTACTTGATAAAACCAAGTATGTATGTCGTTATAACAATCAAATAATAGAATCGCTTCTAAAATTCGATTTTCTGTATTACTATAAAAACTGTTTTTGAGTGGCACCGGTGGCTGTCAAAAGTCCAACTATGACATGTACGACGGTAAGTGAAGGTATCATTTGTTTTTCAACTTTTAAGTGACGTAACTTCCACGTACTCTGAGGAAGGTCCGTGGTATGTTCACCTGTTGTATTCGTTTGGAAGTGATTTTCGAGACACTGATTAAATATAATTATTTTTTTTCTAAAGTTTGGATCAGGACTGAGCAGTTAGTGCGCTCGTTTTACAAAAACTCCTGCTCCATACAAGGAGAGGAGAAATACCGATAAAGCCCTGCTTGTGACACACTGGTGTTATATAATTCTGACCAGTAGGTGTGAGTGTAGCATTTATTTTCCAACACAACCTTTTTCCGGTTCATAACCCTGCTAATGTTTGTTTTGGGGGTTTTTTCTTCAAATTGATCATTGTGAAGTTTTTCAAAATTTGAAGAGCATGTTGTTCACATATATGTACCGACATGATCCAAGGTCCATTTATGACAGTTTGACTGCCTCCAGTGATGCTTATCCTCAGATGTAGACTGACAGTGTATGAGAAAGAGGGCTGTCTGCCAAGGACATTGTCAAAGAAGCGCATTGTAATCACTTGATCAGATGTGGCCCATGGCCAGATGTGAAACAGAGAATTACATTATTCAGTGCAGTGTTGTAAATAAATGGATTTGATCAGTGTTAAAAGCATAAAGAGAAAAGAAGAGACACTTTCACAGCAGTATGCTTAAGTATATAGTGAATGTAGTATAGGATGCTAGATTAGTTCATTACAGTATAATGTGGTTTAGTAAATAAATGATTATAGATACAATTTTAATTACTATATTGTGCATTTTATATATATGTATAATATTACAAATTTTAGTTTAAAAAAGGGGAGGGGTGGCAGCATGGTGGTTAACGCTGATGCCTCAGAGAAGTAGAGAGAGCAGGTCCTGAGTTTGAATCCACCATCTGGCTGTGAGTTGCATGCTCCCCCTGTATCTGTGTGCTTCTTTCTGGCTATTCAGCAGATCTCTATTCAACAGACTGGTGACCCTGCTTGTATGGATAGGCTCATATGTAAATATACATATATATATATACTTCAAACGCTAGTCTTTTGGGGGAAAGGAAGGCCAAGGCACATGATAAATGAAGTATTAAAGTAAAATGTTCAGATTAACACAGCATAACATAGCCTCCAGTCAATTTATACAAAACAAAAACTGCATGCTTCCCTAGAAACAGCTGTTCCAAGTGACCTCCGGATGAATGCACATCTTCTACAAGGTTCAGAAAAAGGTCCCTGAACCTTTTCAAACAACCATTATTTTGTCTTTCAGTGTATATCTTATTCTTCCTAGTGGAAGGCCTGGGAACATTTGTCTAATGTGCAACATTTGGTTCACGAGCTTTGTTTTCCCCTCATTCTTTTTCATTTTTTTACTTTCTTACTTTTTATTTCTGTTTTTATAACTGTGTTCCTCTGAATACAAAGCTGAAATAGCTCGGTTTAGTGGATCCGCTTTTGAAATACTCTTCTAAGAGGTCTCTTTGACCTCGTCCCAAAATGTTTATTACACATGTATTTTACCCAGACCTTGTATATGCACTCTGTGGTCTGTGTTATGGCTGATGTTCTCTCGTATATCTTGTGTTTGCGTGTTTGCCTTCTCACTCCTTTCCCGTCTGTGTCATCAGCTCCTCCACTTGTACTGTATACCCCCCACCCCCCCCAAAAAACAAAAAAAAACAAACAAACCCAAAAACAAAGACTAATGCAAACACAGGATATGTGAGCAAAGGTGGATTACACTCCCACCAGGTCTTTGTGTGAAAGAACAGCCAGTACAGTGTGGGTACTTTGTCATAATAATATCCGGGCCTTGTCACAGAGGAATCTCCAAACCTATGTGAGCCGTATTTGTCTGACCCTCAGAGCCATCCTGTTTATACAGCCCCAAGAGTATCATACACAAGCCTATGTATGATGTGATGATATATACAGTGGCATGTCTTTATTTATTTAATTTCTTTCTTGAATAGTTTGAATAATGATTCATACATTAAACACAGCAAGTACAGCACCGCTAATCACAGACAATATACAGATTAGAGGCACTGTAAAGAGTTGCTAAATAGGTCCCCCATGACTTATCAGCCTTACAGACATAACCTTTTCAGCTTGTCTCAACTTGTAATCAGGGAAAAATAATAGCCCAGGATATGAGTTTGAAAAACCTTGAGTGTTGAAAAGCAGTGGTAGAAAAGATAATACGAGGTGAACCGCTGCGCCGTCTTGCATAAAATTCAGGCTATGTATTTGCACACCTGCCCTCAGTGTCCCTGGCAAACACATTTCTGCTGTTACCAGCGCACCGGTGCTACTTTTTATAGCACTGCTGGGATTAAAATGAACTGTTTTACCGCTGGGCAGGCTTAACTCTGATCTATCAAATTTGTGGTCTCAGTCATGCTCGCAAAGGCAAGTACCTTGATGTGCAAATATAAATTTTTTGCAACTGCCTACATATTCCACACAGAGTGCTTTTACACAGGAGTTCAAAAAATCTGCCTGTGTCTCCACACAGGTGCTGTAAGGAAAGGAGCATTTTCAAATCCCTGCGTTATATTTTTGATCTACTTATTTTGTCTTTAACAGTTGTGGTTTCCAAATACACTGCTGTAACCTATTTGAAATATTTCATATGTCAACTTTTTTGACATCTTTTTAAGTTACTTAGATTCTTAGAAGAGCATGCTACTGAGCATGCACATAGTCTTGCCTGTGGTTTTGTGTGTTAGCCTGCTACCATTTTCAAATGTGTGGTAAGAAAGAAAAGTGTGCCTGGGGCTAAAGGGGGTTTGTCTTTCTGGTAATTCATCCCAGACTGTTGTGGAAAATATATTATTTTTGATCTTACATAGAAACTTAAGTTTGCCACCATTCAATCTGCCCATGAAATTTATACTAATGCTAGTTTTTTTATTCAAAAGCAACAATCTGCAGTTAGCGGTAAATGCAAGAAACATTAGGGGATCACAGAAGAATCATCTTCTGGGTACAGTGAATATTTAATGCCCGTCCATCCTGTAGCTGTTGATATATTGTGGTCTGGACTTAAGAGAGGACCAGTCAAAACACTTGTCTGACAGTTTTAATGTTTACATTATTGCCTAGCAGCCAATATTGACACTTTTTTCCAACCTTGGAACTTTAGGTATTTTTTTGCACACGAAGAAGACAAAGTCTTTAACCCAGCCTTCGTATCTCGCCAATCGATCACACCTGAACTAAAACCCCTCTTCCGTCTTGTACTAGAGCTGTGTGTGTACATATGTGTGTTCAGTCTTACAATGGATTACTCATTGGAAAACACACAGGCAGACAGGCAAAACTCAAGCCAGACAAGTTCAAACAAAACACCTCTCCTGTCTCCCCGCTTCGCAGCGTTTTCGCTAACAGACAATGTCAGGCTTCTTCTTTCTGTCACCTCAACGCTCCACGCGAGGGGAGTTGTATGAAACCAAGACAGAGTGGAGTTTATGACCTGTGGGGCATTGTGTTGGGTGTGTATGTACTTTTAGATGAAAGAGCAGGAAGTAAGAATTTGATAACAGAGAGAGAAATAAACTGAGCATGTGTTGTATGTGCCAAGTAGTGAAAGGCCCAGGCTTAACATGGGAGGCAGCGGATGTGGATGACAGGTGATTGCAGGGAAAGGCGGGATGGGCTGGATGGCACAGCTGCTCTGTTTCTGTCCTTAAAGGGCTGCAGATTGTTTGTCCGACCTGGTGAGGCGTTTGCTCTTCAAGATGTCAACCTCGCAGTCGCTCTTGATTTAAAGCGTCTGCAGCACGAAATGTCCTTCGGAACATTACATAAACCTTTGTGTGCATCATCTTTTCATGTGAGCACTCCTTTAGAGAACAGAGATGTAAGGGAGGGGGTTGGTTTGCCTCACTGATACCTTTGATAGGTTGCCAGGTCCTCCCCCAACTCAACCTGCCCTAACAGATTCCACTCTGGACGCACTTGTAATTACAACACATCCCTTCTTCTTTTAAACCCTCAGACATACCACAAAAGTGACTTCAGCCACATCTTGTGCGTGTACGTACATATGTGTAGATCTCTGTCAGTGTACTTGTGCATTTGTATAGTATACAAACGTGTTACTAATGGTAGAAGGCATGTGAGTCTGTTGAGGAGAAAGTGCGCGGGATGAGGAGCAATAAAAGGGTGAGGAACTGAAAAGGGAGGAGAGAATGGAGAATCCAGCTGCTGTCTGCCGTGGCCAAAAGAGCAAACCGAAAGAGGGATTGTGAAAAAGAGAAAGGACAATGATAGGCATGCAATATTAAAAGCAGTTGGGGAGAGGGATATTCTGGGGAAGAATGAAAAAGAAAGAATGAAAGAAAGATTTGAGAAGACGAGGCAGGAAAGAAACTACAGGATTGACTTATTCCGTGAATACAGGCACAAACACACAGTTCAGCACAGTACTGGGCTGTGTTTGCCTGTGAATGTGAGAAAATGCTGTTACATTCAGCCTACCATCCTCCTTCCCACAGGCCGCACGAGTGCAGCCAGCGCTCGGAGAACTCTGACATCGATGAGTCACCGCCAATGACCTTTCTCATGTGGTTTCTGAATAAGTGGGACTTTAGTATTTCTCTGCTTTTGGTAAGCATTAAAGGTTCTTTGAGCACTCTGTTCTGTTGGATGAAGACCTTTGTGTTATGCAGAATGAGAGAGCTGTGAATGGAATGACTTTTTAAAAAAAAATTGGCTGAACTATAACAACAAAGCAGAACTCTTGTGGTCTGGGTTCCTCTATTGAGGATTTCTTGGACGCGATCACGTAGACCCCTTCCAAAGGACCTCAGGCTCATTAAGGGCTTCTTACATGCTGCTGTGCTGTTAAATTTACCCTTTAAATGTTCTTTCTGTCAGCTTCTTCATAAATAATAGGGTTTTTGGTTGTTGTTTTTTTACCTCAGCTGGTAGGTGCAATTGAAAATTTGACTCTACACTGTCAGCCAGCTCTCTTAAGTTTAACCAACTCGCTGTGATGACTTTGTATTAACACCGGGCCAAAACAATGAGTGGATTTATCTTCCATCTGTAAATAAACTCTGTCTGGTAATCCTCAGCACAGTAAGACCATTGTCTGAGCCGACCTCTAAAGGAGCTGGGCCTGGTAAAAGGGCAAAACTCCAGTGACCCAACTTGGCACAGCCGAAGGCCGTATGTGAAATTTTAGTGTGGAAACATACAGTGGGTGTTGGCCTCACTAGCGTGGAGACTCGCTGGCTGTTGATTACTGCAAAACAGATGTTCTAACTAGTGAGATGGCTCTGGCTGCATACAGTTTTGCTCAAAGATAGTAAGCAGGCACGGGTGCTTCTGTCCAAACTTAAATACACAGTCTGATTTATTCTTCTGAAATCACGCAAAGAATTGGACAGTCGCTTGTGTTTAATGTAACTTGTCGTATTTGTTTGGGGAAAAGAGATGATTGAGCATTTCCCTGGATACAGTTAAATCTTAGCTTCTTGGAACACTTTGCAAAGAGCAAAGGTTTTCTAGAAGAGGGATCCTATAAAACCAGTATTGGCTCACTTTTACACTGACTGACACTTTTTAATGTAAAAGTTGAGACTTTAGGATAGGCCTTTGATTAGCTCAAAATACGAGCCACTATGGACATATACAGGATCATGGTTGGTGGGGGCAGGAAAGAAGTTCTGACGCAGAACGGGATGGGGTTGTGTTGCTCAGGAAGGCAGTGGGTACTCATCTGCACATCCCACTGATGGGAAATCCCTTAGACTTTCCTGTGTATATTTTTAGTTTAATGGCTTTATTATTTGTTTATCTTCTCAAAATCCACTGCGCAGGAGGCAAAGAGGCTTCTGGGCTATACGGAACAAAATCGGTTTCCATTTGCCTGAAAAGTCCCAAGCTGGCGAGATTTTTCTGCTTTTGGAATCCGTTTTATTTGTCCCTCTTATCCATCACTGTAACTACATCACACATATTCCTCTCCAAAATCAGTGTTTCATGGGGGCTTTTCTTGCAGTCTTTTTTTCACTGAGAAGAGGGCAACATTCCTGCTCGTCTTCCAGAAATCTGCATAAGAGCCATAGTTTGCTGTGAACCAAACCTTAAATACCATAGACTGACAAGAAGGCAGAGAAAAACACTGGCAAATATAACTCTGTGGAATTCTACTTAACCATCAAAAAGTGCCATTCCTATAAGCAGCCAAATCCTCTGCTGACAAATTTTTAAGGGGTAGCCACAATCACTGTAGGCCAAATTTACAAGAGACTATTAAAGGAGCAGTAGCTGGAGCTGCTTAAAAATTGTTTTCAGGCTTCCTGTTATCCCGCTCTGAGTGTTGTGATGAACAAAATGTTGTAAACTCTTCCATTGCCTCGATGACATCTTACTGTATTCGCCTCTCCTCCCGTCCCACCCATTCCCTCTGCAGCTATTTTTCCTCAGCTAAAAGTTCAAGTTTATTCCGCTGTTGTTGTCCCTCTTAAAAGATTTGTATTCATTACCCCTGCAAGGATATGAAGGTGCGCACAAATGAGCATAAACAAGTCTGTGTCAAGGTCGCATAAACTGACAATGTAATCAAGCCAGGGGTAGAAAGTGTGTTGACATGAGGCTGTGCTGGGTGGAAACAGCTGGCCATTTCTGTGGATTTCAGTGCAATATCAAACACTAACACAGTTTGTGTCCTCGGCACAAGTTGGTCACGCACTGCACAACTGATGCAATGTTTGACAGTGTGAAATATGGACAGAAATGTGTTGCTGTGTGTGTGTGCGTGCACATACATATTAGGCTATTTACTGCTCGCATGCACATACACACACCAGCGTCACTGTGAGTGGGGTATACTGAATGTAAGTGATTTACAGCTCACTGACGAGACTGTAAAAATCATCCGGCACAGTGTCAATGACCATGGGGACCGCAACTGTGCTTGCGAGAACTTGTTCAGCCCTGGAGGGGGAGGTCCACAAAAAAACCACAGAGAAATTAATGTTGCATGTCTGTTGAGCAGAAGCAGCAGAGTGTAAATGGATCGTGATGTGACAGGGAGCTTTGGGCCCGGTTTTAGCAAGGCTGCATTCAAATAAATAAATATGTCCAACTCATCACAAACATAATTTGTCAGGGACGTCCGACTCTTTCTTAAATCATGACACAATACAAGCAAGCATGATTCAATGTTTGCACTTGTCTTTTATCACCAGTTACAATTACACAATGTTTCCAATACAGATGATTATAAAGAAATTTCAGCTCTCATAATGCTTCTGAATCACTGACTGCACTGTAGTGGGGTTGTTTAGTTTCTAGGTGTGTGTATTGGGATGGGCGTGCCTACTGTCAGTGTCTTACTGGAAGAATACAAGTATTTGAACACGATGCGTCACAGAAGAATTCAGAGCTTTGTTTGGTCCCACTTGAATTCTAACATCCTCTTCCATCCATTTATTCCCTTCTACAGTCCGTTTTCCTCCTTGTTTGTGTCTCTCACACACATACAATATTAATAGTTTCCATGTTGAATCATACAGTAGGTGACTTCATGCATGCCTGTGCGTAATTGTCCACTTTATTTACTTTCTACATGTAAATCTTACTTTAGTTTTTAAAAAGGCACAATGGTTAAACACAGAGAATAGTCTGCATGGAGAGCTGTTTACCTTTTTTCCACTCTCAAGACTGTGTGCCGTGTAATTTCACAGATTCACTCCCAGTGGTTTGAATGCTGAAAGTATTTGTGGTTGCTCTTGGTAAACCAGAGGTTTCCTTAATCTTTCGGATAGCTGGAATACTTGGTAGTCTTACCGTTATAGTAAATAAGATAAACGCAAAAGTCTAAATATTACTCGCACTCTTTGAGGACAAAATCTACAAGTATGTCACAAGACAATATATAATAAAAAAAAGTTATATTTGTACAAATCCTTTGTTTCTATTCGTATTTCTGAATTTTTCAATTGTTACAAACCCTGTATTAGACAGTTCTTCCCTTTGGCGAGTCCTTTTAATGACTTGTGAGCAAAAAACTGTTAAGTGACTTTTTTGGTGGGTTCTCTATTTCCAGACTCTGTTAATGGGGTAATTTGAAGACTTAACTCTTGTCCTGGATCAGATTCAAGATGTTGACGCCTGGATAGTGGAGCCTATTTACTATTCTGAGTTACAGGGGAGACAGGAGAGAGGAGGAGTGAAAAGCTAAAGAGCGAGTTGTGTCAAGTAACAGTAACCACGAGGAAGTTCAAGGAGTCCTACCTTCAAAATAAACGGATCAGTTGCTCACATGCTTCAGCAGTGTTGACTGATTTGATTGCTTTTCCACGCTGTGCAGAAACAAGTTTATAGGCAGCTTAAATGTTCTGGGAAATATTGGGAATCATGCAACCACACCACACATGCAAACTTTGTTTTCCAGTTTCAAAAAAGTTGACTTTTCTAGCAAAGCATTAGAATCATGAAAGTGGCTGGCTACACATCCAAACAAACTTACTAATGTTTTCACGACTGGGTTCAAGCACTGATACATATGCTTGAATCCAAGTTGATATGATCTTTTTCTCCCACATGAACCCTGCTCTTGTTTTTGAAGTATGTGAAACCTTAGTTCTGCTTCATTTAGAACCCCATTGCCCCATATAACATGATACTAATTGAGAAAATTGGGTTTTTGAAGCCTTAAAAGACTAGATTTTTAAATTGTTTTCTGGAGAGTTCCAATTACTCCAGTGACGGAGTGATTTTAATTTTTTTGGTTAAAGTTTTGCTACTCCATACTGAAGAGGTCAGGAGGAATCTGGAGCCATTTGTAAAACTCAGTGGAGGCTCAGTCATGGTTTGGAGCTACATTTCAGTCAGTGGTGTTGGAGATCTTGTCATAACTGTTGCAATTATGAATGCAGAAAGGTACTATCAGATTTGGATCCACTATGCAATACAAGGCAGAAAGAATCTGATTAGCAGCTTTATGACACCATGACAACCATAGAAAACACTCTGCCAAACCAGTAAAGGCATACTTGGATAGAAACACACAGTGGACTGGTCTCCACAGAGCCGGGAGCTCAACATTATTGAAGCAATGTGTCACCTCGACAGAGAGCAGAACAAAAAGCAGCCAACATCCAAAGAGGAGCTTTGAATGTCCTTCAAGACTTCTTGAGAAATATTCCTAAAGACTACTTAAAGAAATTACAAGGTTGACTCTTGAGGAATAGTGATAGTCTGAAAGGAAACCTTCTGAATGAACTGCTTTTAGGTTTTGTTTAATGTCTGTTTTAAAAAAAATTTAAAAATGAAGCGCTGAACATGATTTATTTTTACATTTGTAAAATGTAAAATAAAATTATTTTGACAGTTATAAAAATAAAAGGGCCTGGGTTTGTTTCCCTTAATAGTATTATTTTGTTACGGCGGTAATTAGGCTGCTTAACATCAAAATAACATAATCATTAAAGACACCCCCCCCCCCCCTTTAAAAAAAATGATTTGGTTCCTCTTAGGCAAAAATCCATTCCGCTTTGCTTCGCAGTAAGACATCTTATTTTGAAAGTGTTCCCGGAATTTTTGGTTTCGCTTCGTGTCCCGAGCGCGGGCGAAGCGCGTTTGGGTTAATCAGGAGTGTCCAAACCTTACGCACGCAGTCTGGAAGTTTTCGCTCCAGTTTAAGTTTAACTCCCAGTGACTCCGGTTACAGATAGCGTGGTCATGGTCAGAGAAGAAGAAAGATAAGAAGCAAAATAAAAAAAGCCGGGCTGAATGTGACTCATACAGGCTGAATTATGCCTCTGCCTGTGATTTACTGACCCGGAGTGCGCTCCTCAGGCTGGATGTATGGTTGACTGAAGAAGTCCTAACATTTGTCCCACATATATATTTGCTTCCGTGGAGCTAACTCGTGAGAGTTCTGATGGAGGGCCACATGTTGTTTGCGTGGATGCTGATGTGTTTGCTCCTGCGGCCCTCGACCGCACAGAACAGCCCACCTGAAGGAGGTAAGCGCCGTTGATTCAGTGGAAACCAGTCTAATTATAATTATTTGCATTGCATAACAGCAACTAGCAGAATAACATTTTTTTTAAAGAAGATTACAAATAAAACAATGTGAGCCACAATGATCTGTAATTTTTGTAAATAAAGCGACTTAAAGCGTTGGTGCCACATAATAATAGGAATACAGCTGGGCTCGGGGCGGATTAGGGTGGGGTTGACATTACACCAGTGTTCTCAGTAAAGTGGCATGACTCCAGGTATTGAATTATCTGTTGATGAAATCTTACAGCCAGGAGTAGCGACTTCATACAGTAGGGCTAGGGGCATGGGTGGGGGCACTCTGAGCGACCACGCAGGCATGCTGAGGATGGCTTCAGGTGCTCCCGGGAATTCTCAGGTTATTGTCAGTTGATGACATCTCAGGGCTTTACAACAGACTTCTAATAAGGGGAAGACCAAATAACCTCCAGGTCTGCTGGAAAAGGTTTTTTGTTTTTAAAGGATAATTCTGGTTAATGTTAGTAGAACACAAGAGTGCAAAGAATGACAGATTTGATGCATCTTATGTTTTTTTTTCTAAACATGCACAATAAGATGCTCCTCTTTATAAGCTGTTTTTAATTCTGATCAGTAACTGCTGATTTGCAGACTCCAAATCTAAACTAATCCTATCAGCTCTTATCATAGCAGTGCCTTTGTGCCATTCTGGCAAAGCTCATGACTGCAAAGTGACAGAGATTTCCCCAGGTGGTGATGTCACCGGCAGGTTTCTTAGTGAGAGTGGATATTTATGAGTGTCTGTAGTTAGGGATATGCTGATGCTTTGCTGTTCCATTTATAGGGATACGATGAGATAACTTGGTCTACGGTAATTGGGCTTTATATAAATGTACTTGCTGTTTTTACTCTAGTTAAATAAAGGTCGTATGTCTGTAACCTTTAACAACAGTTATAAATCACTAATAATTAACCATATGTCTAATAAAGGCTCAAAAAGTAAAGTTATACTATGCTCTAAACCCAGGATGTCAAACTTATTTTCTGTTTACTTTGATGTGAGTGGGCCAGACCTGTGTAAAGACATTTAAGTCTATGTTTCAACCCCACCCCATGTCTTAATAGAAAAAGAAGCGCAATTTCAAGAGAAATGTTGCTGTAGTGTAGCACATGAGAGAATTCTTGCAGCACTAACAAATAAATGTGTAACAAAGTTCTAGTAGTTCATTATCCAGACTGTCCTGTAAACAGAAAATCTGTTTTCTGACTGCGTGCCGATAGTAAAAAAAACAAAAAAAAAACCCAGAAACTTATATAGTAGGTAGATTACTTTAGTGTGGTATAGAGATCTTTATCAGAAGGAAAAAGCTGTAAAACTTAGATTTTAACAAATCCTGAATTAACGCTCTCCTTCCCATTTTCCAAAGCTGCCCAGTTTACTGCCCGATTCGGGCCCCCTGGGCTCTATGTTTGGCACCCTGCTTTAGACCTTAGACTGTCTGAAAATGAAGTAGCTTATTGTATTGTATTATACTGAGGCAGTGCCTTGTACCTTACAGAGACCAGTCATCAACCACTGGTACCAATTCTGTGCCTTATATTTTTTGGCTGCTTCTGGTTGTTCCCATGTTACAAAGCGTCACCAGTGTGGGTAGCTCTGCATGTTTCTATTTTGCAGAGTTTCATGCTTCTCATGACAAAACCCCAAGGGGGGATTTTTGCATTACGAGCTGCAGTCAAACCAGCGACACCACTACACTGCGAATGTAACGGTACGAAAACAAGGTCATTTAAAGAAAATGTGCAAAATTAGACAGGAATACCACTCAATTTTATTCATTTGAACTTCTATAGTGCTTTTCTACTCTTACTCAAGCTTTATCTTTTTCATATCGTTCTCATCCCAACATACAACATATTTAAATCTTCACTTTGTTTTTAGCCCAAAAAAACCCCTCATAACATACTCATATGTTTTTGTAAGGTGCTCAGCCTGATCTGCTTGCTGTTTTTTCTCCATCACATCATTAGCTAAGATCTGTAGTGCATGCGATGACCCGAGACAGCATTCAACCACGGCAATAAAGAATGATAAAATGGCTCGCTCCAGCAGTAGGTCTGAAGATAAAGGCGTACCTGCACAAACGCAGAGGTAAGGGGCTCCTATACGCAACAGCACTCTTGCTCCAAACAAGAGTGATGTAAGGAATTCTTTAGGTTGATAGAGGGGAAAAAGGCAGCAAGCATGCAGGCTGGCATGTATGCACACACGCTTGATTTGTGTGCATACATGCTTCGCTGCTCAGCTTTCAACACCTTGAAGCCTAGTCCACACCTCATGTCAAGCGTTGGACCTTGACATATTTAAAAAATGAGACACTGAATTACACGCTTATATAACTGTATTTTCTGCAGAGTCATATATGTGTAGTCCAAAGTCTTCATTTTAAAAGTTTCTGATTTCTCGAGTGACGATTTTAACAGTAGGCAGGATTTCTTTTGGATCTGTGCACAATCTGTAGATTTGAAGCTAAGTTCTGCTTGTTGTGCTACTGTTTCCTGCTCTGTATATGGTCATCCAGCATTCCTCTTCATCCCTCACATGAAACTGGCAGTACCCCCCAGCTTCATTCCTCTCCTTTTAACGCCTTTTATTTCCCTCGTCCCGCCTCCTTTCTCCACTCCCTCCCTCTCTCCCACCAGTACCCAGCACAGCTACTGTCATGCCTGTTCCTCTACTTTGGGCATTGTTGCTTCTGTTATAAGATATGCAAAATTAAGGAGTGGAAAAAAAAATCATCCACCCGTAGCTTTGTGCTTGGATGCCTTTAATCCATTATCCAACTTTGAAGTTACAGTATCATGATGCCTGCATCAGTTTTGTACTTCCTCTGTTTGTTTTACAGTCTTCTTATCTCCAAAACCACAGCCTATTTTGGGGGTTTTTGCTTTTAACTTTCTTCTGCTTTCATGTAAAACAAACAATTTTCTCTATAAGATTTGTTCACTGTGACACTGTTTTTTTCTCTCATAAAAACAGGATGGAAATGTGTGTAGAGGGAAGCACGAAAAGAGACCTGTGGAAAAACAGAATCATAGAGAGTTGTTGGCGCAAGTCAGTAACTGATTCCGCTCGCCTGATATGCATATTAATGACTGTATTGATGTTTGTTGCTTCTCCACAGTGCTGAACTGCTGTGAGGGGGACGTCCTCTTCTTGGTGGATTCCTCGGGGAGTGTGTCATCCTACGAGCACTCCCGAATGCTAGCCTTCCTGTCCGAGCTCATCTCCCCCTTTTCGCTGGGAGAGGACCAGGTAAGGGTAGGACTTCTGCAGGTGGGCACCAAACCACGTCTCGAGTTCGGCTTTGATAAATACATCACCCAAAGCGGCCTTCAGGCCGCTTTGAAAACCATCAAGCCTCTCAGGGGGGACACCAACACAGTTGAGGCGCTGAAAATGGTGAAGGCTGGAAAGGCTGGCGGCGCCCGGGAAAATCTCCCGAGGGTGCTAGTGTGGCTGACTGATGGGGTAAAACCAGGGGATGTGACTGGACCGATGGCCCAGCTTCGGGATGATGGTGTGGCCGTGCTGGTCGTGTCCACTGGCCATGGCAACTACCAGGTGTTGAGGCAGGTGGTGAGCCCACCTGTGGAGGACCACCTGCACTTTGTGGACATTGACGATATGAGCATCATCACAAAGGAATTCCGGGATGCCATTATTGGTGAGTACAGCATGGGTAGTGTCTTTATGTGTTGCAAATAAAAGATTTAAAGAATGAACAGATAATTAGAATTTGTTGTTGGACTGAACACAACACACATTCTGCTCAATAAAAAAATGTGTATCTGCACATGCCTGTACTACAGAGACTGGGAAAAATATTATTTATGATTGATCCTGACCAATTAAAGCTGGATTGCTCATACGCTTCAGTAGCTTTGAGAAACCCCCCTTCCATTCAAACGGCTACAATAACACTTATATCCTGCCTCAGTGATGTATTACATGTCTCTCTGTGCTTCTCCCTAATTCCACACATGCTCTTGAAGACAAGGAGACCAACTAGCCGGGACACTCTGTGTGCATGTGTATGAGTCCCTGTAATGAGATAGGCCAATCTATTAATGGATTAATGATTCAACATCTCTTTCTGCTCCATCCAACACTATGCCCAACATGACACACACACATATATATTTATATATAGAGACCTGGAAGATGAGCCATTTCTCTGGATGGATTAGGTAACTGCCATAACACTCACGAGGGTCACTACAGCATTTATACAACAGCTGTAAGATATGATGCATAATAGAAAATAGGGCTTGTGTAGAACAAGGTGGAATGCATCAGTCCTTGCTGGGTGCATAAGGATTTAATCACAGATATCAGTGCATCTGGGAAAATTGTTATTTTGTTGCAGGGCCTCACTGGGTTGGCTATTTCAGGTTGTCTCAGTGCTGTCGCTGTGAATGCATTTAGGTTTCAAAGTCTGGGAGTCTATGTGAGTAGCTGACTGAAGCCAAGGCATTTTTAGCGCTCCTTCTGTCCTGTCACCATCATTTCTCCTCCTTTTTGAAAATTAAAAATGATAACTCAACCCCAACAACGTGTGCACGCGCTAACACGAGATCCTGCCGTCTCCAACAGAGATCATCCGCGCTGAACGAATTCACGTTCGAGATGTCTCCACCAGCTCCGCCACGCTGCAGTGGCGACCCGTTTTGTCCGGGTTGACGGGCCACTATGAGATCCTCTTCAAAGAACTTCGGAGAGGAGTCGGTGGGGTTGAGACCAGTAGGCCTGATGTATTCACTGGAGGACCTCCGTACCAGAGACTTACCCAGACTGCGGATTCCAGCACTGCCAGGTTAACTGGCCTGAAGCCTGACACCAACTATATCGCCATACTGAGACCAGAGTCCAACGAACAAGCCTTTAACGACCTCCATGTCACCTTCAGAACTAGACCAGGTTGAGTTCTCTCTATATATACGCTTGCTTTGCAAGTTGCACAAAACCTTTTCAGTGGTTTGCTATAAATATAAAAAGTCAAAGTTCTAATTTGCTTTTGCAGTCTCTCAAATTTAGGAATTTGCTCTTTTTATCTGTTCTGCATGCAACACTGTCAATTTTGTTGACATTCTGAATGAAATGTCTTTGTTATAGGCCCACGATAAGAAAATAAAAGCTAAATCCACTGCAATTAAAAAGCTTGTGTAAAAGATTTTATTTTGTGGTTCGGTGAAGAAGAAAAAATTCAAAGTGAAAATCATCATATTCTCCTCATATTTTTTCTACTGCCTCAGCAATTGTTCTTGTCTCTCTTACACACCAGAGGTGCTGAGCCCAGCTGTGGTAACAGTTTCCGAGCCTGGACAAAGGAGTGTTCGGGTCAGCTGGGGTCCTCTCCAACCAGGGATGGTTGAGAGTTACTCTGTTGAGTATTCAGCCCTGCCCACGGGTAAAGTGCACTATGTCCAACTGAGTCGAAGTCAGAACTCTACTCTGCTCAGAAACCTCCAACCAGATACCACTTACTTGGTCACTGTTACTGCCAGGCACGCCTCAGGAAAGGAGAAAGCCATGTCTGTCAAAGTGTGCACTCAAGAAGGTGAGGTCAAATTAGGTCATAATCCCACTCCTTCATTGTCTTATTCATTCTGCATCCTAAATTCCAGATAATTGTAGTTCCGTTCAGTTCTGAAATGGTCAGTTCTCCTGCTGTTTTGTTTTTTTGCTTCACTGCTTTATAGTTCTCTTTCCTTTCGAAATATAACCAAACTTTTGAATGGTCTCTGTCTCTAGTGACTCCAGCGCTGGCAGACCTCCAGTTGACTACAGTGGGTAGTGACTCAGTAGAGGTTGAATGGAACGGTGGCACATCTGGCTTGAGGGGCTACTGGCTCACCTGGGAGGGACAGCAAAGCTCTGCCCCTGGTCAGCGCTCCTCCCTCTACTTGCCACCCGACTCCCTCTCAACACGCCTCACGCACCTGCCCCCTTCGGCTAGAGTGTGCGTGTCACCCATTTACCGGACGGCACGGGGAGAGGGACTGTGTTGCACGGCACAGTTTCACTCAGGTGAGTGCGGGCCTGGTAGATTAAAAAGCACCAAGGAATTGAATTTTTTTTAAGTTAGTTGGTTAATATATTATGGATTAGTTTGAAGTTTTTCTACAAAACACTGAGGCCAAAAGAAAATTAAAAAATTATACAACGCAAAAACTCATGCACTATTTTGGTACAGTATCAAACCATGCATAATATAGTAGATTTCAATTAGTACCTCAGTAGAGCGGAGTTCACATAAGTCTTGTTTATTGAGATCAGACCATTGAAAAAAAACATCTTTCTCTGGGATCCTTTTCCTGGTTTAGGTGGGTAACCCACAGGCCTCACCAGCAACAGCTACTAAATATTAATAGTCTTTAAAATTACTTATTTAAATGTAATTTTGCACTGCAGCAAACTCTGCAAGTGAAAGTTGCTCTGTATTGGGAGTGGAAGCAGAAATCACAGTTAGTTATTTTAATTCCTTAATAAATGCCCCATGTGTGCACTTTGTATGTAAGTTTGAGAGCTTAAAATGTATAAATACTAATATCTCAGCTGCTTCTTTCCTTCTTTTCCTTTAGATGCATTAGTGTATGGCTACCAATCATAGCACCCTGAGACTGCAACTGTACCTTACCAAACATGGAGGGACGAAGGCGAGAAGAATGCTGACTTTCATCCATAATTCTTTTCCCTGCCTTTCCCCTCTGTGGAAATCCTCCAGGAGTGACGTGTGGGTTGGCTTACCGAACACTCATGTGGAAGCCATGGACACTTAAGAGTAGTCGGGGGGGAAAAACAGCCACATGCTGACTGCAATCTGCGACACAAAGGAATAACTACTTTCCTGTTTTTATCTTCTCATCTGGTTTGCCCCTGTACTAAATGATGCTTCACATTAAGGACGTGCATTAAATAAACATAATTTGTAGGTGTGTTTCGCAGCTACGGAGAAGGGTGTGATGGGAATGTTGAGGTTTTATGTGGCTTGTTTTGAAAAAGGGGTTTCCACCATATGTGGGCCATGTGTTCAAATCTGCTCCCTCCCCCAAATCTGCATAACGCACAGAAATCATCTGATTTGCATTTTTGATGAATGCAATGAATTCTGCTTCAGTTGACAATATTCAAAAGATTAAAGCTTTGGGCAGATTCAGTTACGATTGCTTTGACCTTTCAAGATATTATAAAAACACCAACCACGTGCTGAAAGTAGAGGGATGCTGTATATGATGTGCAGATCTGTGTAACTGAGAGTAGCCTTCTACCGATGTCTTGTACATCCAGTAATATTTATTAATCTGAAAATCATGCAAATATAAGAATCTATAACTTCTTCACAGACATGCTCTTTACATTTTAAGACTTTCTTTTATAGCTAGTCTCTGCTGCCCCCTACTGAAAAGATCACAGGCTTCTCTTTTACTGTATACTGAAAACATGTATTTTATGCTGACTGCCTTTGGAATTTAATACCAGCTTTCAATAAAGTCATTTTGTAATTTTGTTTACATATTTGGTTGTTTATTTTAAATTTTAGCATATAACAATACTACTGACTGGAAAAACAGCCAAGTCTGATGGGTATGTGTGGAGGTGGACCTCACAGACTAAAAACTACTGCTGATGCTTTTTGAGCTGGAGGTGTTAAAAGTCCAGGTGACTGATTTTGAACACCCAGACTCCGCCTGCTCTCGAAGCCACTCTAATCTGTGCAGGGTCTTCTCCAAACAACAAAGCTCTAGAATTGATCTTTTGAAATAAATTTAGACAACTTTTTTTCATTTTGGTTTATTTTATTACTGTGATTCTTTTTATCGAGGCAGCTGATTTAGTCTATCACAACGCTGAGGAAAATGTAGCACACCTCTGTTGAGGCTCCTTTAAATTTTAGATGAAAAACGGTTGTGTGTGACAGATTTGCTGTCATGCTTTGGGACACGTTTGATTTTCTGTAGGTACATGGCATCGTAAACAAATGGTTCAGTGTCATGGGGAAGGACACTTCAGTAACATTAGCAGCCCTTCAAGCTTGTGTTGTTGTTTTCAGTTACTTCTTTTTTCATCACATCATTGGAGATTCTAAAACTCAAAAAAAATTGATAAACTATATTTTGTCATGTTTCGGCTGTGTGCAGGCAGGAGAAGGACCCAAATGCAAAACTCACCACACAGGAATTAAACTCAAAAAGCTGCTTTATTGCAGAACAGCACAAAAAATATAACAAAACTAAACTGGGACATGGATAACTAACACACAGGGAAACACAGCCATGAGGGAGACTACAACACTGACAAAGAGAAACACAGGGCTTAAATATACTGAGGGATAACGAGGGAATGAGACAAAGAAGGAGAGCACAGCTGGGAGTAATCAGGCTGGATGAGACAAGGGAAGCAAAACTAGAAATACTGACATGAGACATGGACCTTCAAAGTAAAACAGGAAACACACTGACTGAACTCTAGACATGTAAACTTAACAGCAACTGGGGAGACAGACCATAGGAACCTGAAACATGGTACAGAAAGGCACAGTAGACACAACATGGAACATAGGGAAGCCGCATTACAAAACCTAAGAAATAAACCTATGATAACCATAACTGAAACCTAGGGAAATAGCAAACACAGTACAACAAAGGACTCAAAACATAAACCATAATATAAAAACACAAGAACTCAAAAAGCTGGGTCAGAAAGTCCCAGAACCGTGACATATTTGTGCCTGGACAGGTAAATAGAATGGCACATGAATGTGATGGAGGCAAATCGGGAAGCCCTTGTTCTGTGACAAAAATGCATTTAAAAGCCTCCATCACAGTCATTAACTTGCATGAATGCCACGTCAAAAGTGACTGAGAAAGAAAATACATCCAAGAGTTTTGGTTGATTTCTGTTTATTTTATGTTGTTGGCTGTGCAAATTAAGACTTTAGGTTTGGTTAGGGGTTACGTTCAGTTTCACTTCAATTTAATTTTACTTACTAAATCAGTAGAACATTTATCAAGCTGGGATAACCACATTTACTCAGGGCTTTCTTGACGTGATGTTCTTCTGTTTCCCTGGCTGCTCTGTCTGTGGGGATGGTGTTTGCTCTGTGTTGTAGCGTCCTGATGACACCCAGTGGATACTCCAGTGGATGATGAGAGTCAAAACTTAATACTGATCCTATGCGTGGGTTAACAGTACAGCTGTAAGCTGTTTTATTAAAGATAAAAGCTGTAGCTTTTAAATATCTTAATGTGTTGCTCCACCAAGTTAATATGATCCTTGAATTGTGGTAAGTCCTGAGATCTGATTTTCACCCAGGTGTCATCCACATACCTGAACCAATGACTTGGTGGTGTAGGATAGCACTGACCTTTGTATGTGAAATATGTGGAATGAAGACACAGTTCTAAGAGTAAA
>NW_005187440.1:2924957-2928775 GCF_000239375.1 Pundamilia nyererei | reverse complement strand
ATGGGTAAAACAAACAAAGCAAGAAGAGAAACAACAAAAAACAAACAAACAAAAAAACTCAGCACCAAGTATCATTTTCTAAATTAATTCACTTCATAATGTCTCAGAAACTCAGCTAAAGGTAACCCTATTTCTTCAAAATCTACGCCCTTTCAATATAAGTAAGTCGTTCCAATACAATATATGAAGCCATCTCCTTTACCCACATATGACTTGAGGGTACATCAATTTTCTTCCATTACAAAGGTATTAACCGCCTGGCTTGCAGGAGTCCAAAGTCAATTAATTTTAGCTGTCTGGAGCTAAAATCACAGTTCTTTGGATATATACCCAACACACACATTTTTGCTTCAACAGGTATATTTACTCCAACAGTCTTTGATAGAGTTTGTGTGATTGATTTCCAGTTTTTACTGCAGCTATCTGGGATGACAGGCGATCAGCGATTCAGTTTGACTGGGGTTATGTAACTTCTTATCAACCACTTATATTGGAGGAGTTTCATCGTTGTATTAATTGATTGTCTTTGGGCTTTTAAACATGCAGTGTCTCAGTCCGCCTCCTGTATCTCCTCTTGGATGTCAGCCCTCCATCCATCTCCTTTACCAAACCCGGAGTGCTACTTAAAAAAGGTCAAGAAAGCTGGCATAGAAGAGTTCAGACTGAAGTGAAGAACAAAGACTCTCATACCAAGCGAATTGGGATTGTACAAATTACATTTTTGCTGTCAACGCTGTATTTACATTGACGTTTGCATTGTATTTGTGTCAATAAACTGCTGCACCTATTTCACATTTTACTAGCAAAACCAAAGCATGCCTCGCCTACTCCATGCCTTTACTTCCTTAGAAAATACTAATGCATCACGCAAACCTCTCAAATAGAGGTTTTAGTTATAGTTAATCGGAGCATAGTGAAACAAAATAAGTACATTCACAAATAGTATCTACCCCACCTCCCCACCCCCGCCCGAAAAACAACAACAACAACAACAACAACAACAAAAACAAAAACATTGTGTTATTAACTGAATGAACTGAGGGCTGCGTCAGGTCCGATAGACTGTACCAAACAGTAGAGGGCGTCAACCTACGGATCTTGCTTCCCGTTAGCCCGTAAAGCTGCAATAACCAAGCCTTGACATTGCAAAGATGGAGGCTGTTATAGTTTAGACCAGGATATACAGAAAGCACAAACTGCGAGTTTCAGAGCTCTGTTATGACATCATTTCCAGCTGGTCAAGGTAAATGGAAAAAAGTACCTGAGCTATCCGCTTAGTAAACATTAGCGTCCTTGCAAAGTTGGATAGTTAGCTAGCACAAATGACAGCCAGCTAATCTAGCTAATGTCAACGAATAGGCTAGCGTAGTGAGCATTAGCTGAGCTAGCTAGCAAGCAACATCGGATCTACTGCAGTTTAGTTTGGGATAATCGATAAGTTATCACAAGCGGTTTTTATTACCGTTAGTCTCTTGACTTGTTCATAGAGACAACCCAGTCGTTAATTTCATATAATTTCATCTACAATATGAGGAAGATGTTTTGGTGTCAATGCTAGCCATCGTTAGCAATCTGCTCGTTTTCAGAACCGTTTCCTGGTTATTCCTCGGCTTGTTATTACCCAGCCGAAGTGTAGGGCACAAATGTTTCGTTCCTGTTGTTAGTTTAAGGCTTCAGTGCAAAACAAAACCCGCATCCAACCTTTGCAATGCTGACCGCAATACTTTTTGTTTTCTCTTACCGGAGAGAACGTAACATTAGCCAAAACATGATATATCTAGGCTGTTTGGATCTTTTGTCCTGTCACGGCACATATCAAGAAGTACTCCTTTTTTTTTTTTAAAGAACTAACCCGCAGTTAGTCCACACTCATTTTACTTTCGCTAATACGTGTTTTGTTGTAGCTAACAAAACATTTAATTACAAATTCCAAAATGTGTGAACTACGCATTTTCATTGGTTGGTCAACTTGTTTGACAAACCAGTCAAACAAGTTAAAGCTGAAAAACTGCTGTGGTGGTCGAGACCTAAACAGTGAAAGAGGTGTGACCATTTCTCTGTTTGCAATGTAACAGCAGTTCACAAGTAGCACGACTGTATCCACTGTGGTATTATAGTTTGGACAAGTAACCGATTGGTAGTGTGCCTAACTTTCCGTATTAAGCTGCCCTCTGGATTTGTGTGTCTGCAGGTGGAGGCAGGAGGTGTGAGTAGAGTGCAGTAGACATCAGCAGCATGTACTCCGAGTGGCGCTCGTTGCAGTTGGTGGTGCAGAGTGACCAGGGCCACCTAAGTGTTTTGCACACCTATCCCCCAAGTGTGGGCACAGAGGTGGCAAATGCTGTGGTCAAACCTCTGGGCACAGCTGTAAGCCCAGTTGCCACAGAGAACATCCTCAAAACAGACAAAGAGGTAAGAAAAGGGTCAACTACGAGCATGTCATTTTAATGCTTTGGTAGTCTGCCATCCTACATCTCTATCACCGTGACATTTTAACTCCAGTTACCAGAGCTAAGTAAACACATGAGTACTTTTAGTGGTATCAGTGTGCTGTTTTTTTTGGGGTTTTTTTGCTGATGATTATTTACGTAGAAAAATAGAAATTAGAACATACTGTGGTCCATATATTTTTGTATATGTGGCTCTTTAGGAGAGTGTGGGGGAAAACTGGTCTAAGATTATCCACTTAAATATGTAGCACCAACTACATTCATAGGTGATGAAAAGTGTAGTACATGATAATAAAGTAATAATGGGGTTTGGGTCACCATATTTAAAATAAAGGTTCTAAATACATTTTTATATCATTATCAGAATCTGGACTCCCTCTTTTTGTTTTCTTCATCTTCCACTATCATTCTGTTGCTGGTGTTGCTGCACAGTGCTCAGTAAGGGTGTCAGGACTATCTGTTTTGTAGGTACTCTTGCATATGCAGGCCTGACTAATAGTGTTACTTAGATGGTTTCTTCTATCTATTGCTTCTATTAAATGGTTGATGTTTTTGAGCACATTGAGTGCACATTATGCAAGAAATGAGAAGAAAGTACTCTGCAAATAGTTTTTATATGACAAACCACCAAAGCACACACAATTAATCCTGTAATGTACAGTATTCGTGACACCTTAAGCTTTTGTGTAGGCTCTAGACACAACTTGACACGGGCCAATTTAAACAGTTAGCTATAAATGTAAACCAGACACAGCTCTGATCTCTTTCTTTGCATGATCCCCATAAACACTGGAACGTCTGCTGACACACACCGCTGTGAGCAAGTTAATGGCAGAGCTCACAGTAAAGCAGCTGCTTCAATTAATGATGTGACAGCGTGTGTCAGGAAGTGATGCGAGTGGAGCTGCGTTGGGTTAAAAATACATCGGCATTACTCAGGTGCACCATGCATCTGAAGTGCTGCTGTGGCTTTGAATGCTGCTTCTTGCTGAGGGTAGAGCATGGATAGGAATACTTAGCCATACTGACCTCTGCAGGATTCTTACACAAAA
This sequence comes from Pundamilia nyererei, assembly GCF_000239375.1. Classification (NCBI taxonomy): domain Eukaryota; kingdom Metazoa; phylum Chordata; class Actinopteri; order Cichliformes; family Cichlidae; genus Pundamilia; species Pundamilia nyererei. Next base: position 2,925,273 of record NW_005187440.1, on the reverse strand, counting down.
CCATTGTGGGAAATTGTGCAAAATATCACTGGAAACTGAGAGCACCTAAGCTGTCTTGTAATCTAGGCTCTTTTTAGTCGCTAAGTATGCAGGTTTATGTTGGGTGGGGGCGGGGGCATATTTTGATTGTATTTGTAGGATACAAGGATCTTTTCTAAACTTAAACACTGTTGCCATTCTTCCTCTTTCATTAGGATTGGGTGATGTAGCTTCTCTGCAAATATAAGATAATTACTTATAATAAAATATCTAACTAGAGCAGGGCGATATGGCCAAAAATATTTATCACGATATATATTTGAAAATTTGCAATAAC
>NW_005187440.1:2831922-2924188 GCF_000239375.1 Pundamilia nyererei | reverse complement strand
GAAACTAGCGAGCTAACTTCCGCTAGCTTCCTGCTAACTTCTAACTCCGTTAAATATAATAACTTTTGTTTTCATGGATGCCTGGGAGTTAAATTTTATAGTTACACCTGGTTAAGCAGCAATGCTGATCGTTTTATTTAAGATGAAAGAATTTAGACAGTTTTTAACTCTTAGTGATGCTGCAGTGTTGTTTGTCCTGAAACATACAGAGTTTAGGACCCAGATTACTCCCAGATTTAAGAGCATCTTAGTCCGACAAATACGACTGTCTGTCACTACCCGATCCGTACCGGAAACCCGATCAATAACCCGACAATAACGACGGCCGCTTGCATGTTCTGCAAAAAAATGTGCTTTGTCGTGTATCTGACGGACAAACACCAAACCAGTTCCACATCAGGAAGTTGCACCATTTTTACAAACCAATTCTGGTTCATCTGTTTCACTCAACAATCGGCCATGTGCGTATGAAAACAAAGGCACTGCGCATGCGCGTTTTACTCCCATTGTATCGCGATATTTCATTTTCCTATCGTTGCCTAACATTATACCGGTATTACCGTGAATGGTATAATATGGCCCAGCCCTATATCTAACAATGGTTTGGTTCCCAGGTGAAATGGACTATGGAGGTGCTCTGTTATGGCCTGACCCTCCCCTTAGAGGGGGACACTGTCAAGCTGTGTGTGGACGTGTACACAGACTGGATGATGGCCCTGGTGTCGCCTAGGGACTCGATGCCTCAGCCTGTGGTGAAGGAGCCCAACATGTATGTCCAGACTATTCTAAAGCATCTCTACAACGTCTTTGTACCAAGGTATGTCTAAAAACTTTATTTCCCATTAGCTTGGATTTAAGGATGAATGCATTTTCACTGAAATCTTGGACTGCTTATATTGCTTTCATGTTCCCTCATTTCAAACAAGCTGTTTCTCCCTCCAGGCCTGAGCAGCATAGTCTGAACCACATCAGGCTTTGCCAGCAGGTTCTGACTGCAGTCCAGAAGCTGGCACGAGAGTCCGTTTCCATGGTGAGAGAGACCTGGGAGGTGCTGCTGCTCTTCCTTCTTCGCATCAATGACACCTTGCTCGCACCGCCCACAGTTGGAGGTAAACAAACCTTGCTCTCCTAAACTGTTCCTTCGTTATCTACTTGGTTATTATTTGTGATGATTAGTTATAATACCCCCCTGTTTTTCCCTTTTTCAGTGGGGGTAGCTGAGAAGCTGGCAGAGAAACTGATGGCAGTGTTGTTTGAGGTGTGGCTGCTTGCGTGTGCCCGCTGCTTTCCCACGCCGCCATATTGGAAGACAGCAAGGGAGATGCTGGCCAATTGGAGACATCATCCTCCTGTTGTAGAGCAGTGGAGCAGAGTAGCCTGTGCTTTGACCTCCAGGTTAGATTGGATTCAGTTCAACCTTTTGTGTTTTCAGTGGTAAAAGATTTTGTTAGAATTATGATATCTATATGTAGTTAGGTCCACAGGTTGTTGGACAGTGACAGTTTTTGGAGAGATTGCCTTCTTCAATGTAAAAGGCAGTCTCTCCATCTCAGACTAATAGAGCATGCTTTGCAGCTACTGAAGGCAAAGAAATTCACAAACAAGCAGCAACTGAAAGTGGCTGCATTAAAAGCCCAGGAGAACATCTCAAGGGATGAAATGTGGTTTGGTTTTTCGAGGTCTCTGTTAATGCAGTCTGTGTATTCCTGTCTCATTTCTTCGTTTCAGACTCCTGCGGTTTACTCATGGACCGTCCTTCCCACCTTTTAAAGTTCCCGATGAGGATGCCAATTTGATTCCTTTAGAGATGGACAATGATTGCGTGGCCCAGGCGTGGTACCGCTTTCTACACATGCTCAGGTGCTTATTGCCTCAACTGTATAAAAATGCCTTTGCTTGAAAAAGACATGTTCTTTCCTCTTTCTAAACGACATACATGGTGTTTGTTTGTTTGTTTTATTTAAGGGGAAGTTGAAGTTGCCTATCTGCTCTAGTTCAAGTCTATTCAACTGCATCCAAACTTTCATGTCTGGCTTTTTTTAATGTTATTTCATTTGTCATTCCCTCCTTTATTTCCTTTTACTTCCTTCGTCTACCCAACCTTATGTCACATTTATTCAAGAAAGATTTAGCAACACTTTTAAACATTTGGCTTAATCCATTATTATGTTTGCTTTCCTTTTTGTTTCCAGCAACCCAGTGGACCTGAGCAACCCCGCAGTAGTAAGCACCACTCCAAAGTTTCAGGAACAGTTTCTCAATTCGAGCGGCATACCCCATGAAGTGGTATTGCATCCATGTTTGAAACAACTACCCCAGATCTTCTTCAGGGCCATGAGGGGTGTCAGCTGCTTGGTGGATGCCTTCTTGGGTAAGAGGAATCCTGAGTTAAGATGAAAAGCTCAGTTGAGTGATATTTAAGACATTCAAAATGAAGCAGAGGATATACTTAAGGGATGAATGATAAAGCAACTTCAGCTTGGAGACCATTTTTGCAATCCATTATTTAATGGATTATGTTTAAGAAATATGTTGTTCCTGCTTTTGTGGCAGCTACCTGCTTTAGGAATTTATCCCCATATATTATTGTTGCCAGAAATGATTTCAGAAACTGCTGCAAAAGAAAGCGTTACTTTGACAGAAGTGTAAGCAGCTGGTTTTTATTGTGATCTGTTTGGCAAAAAGTTTAAGTCGCTCTAAATTCAATTTCATCCTGTAATCGTAATCTGTAGAATCTTGTCTTTAACAAACAGTAAAGCCAAACACTTCTGATGGGTTTTATAGCGTAGATGAAAATTTGTGTTATAGAGAGAAAAAGATTTAAAATGTATTTTTTTGCCAGTGTTGTTCTCTTACTACCTCTGAGTAATCTCAAGATGGAGGATGTCAGTCAGTAATACCTGTTTAAAGATTTCAATAGAAACATACCCGTGTGTATTTTTCTCTTTACACTGTAGGTGTCTCTGTTGAAAAGAAAGCTGTACGGGAGAGGGTGTTCACTTTTTGTCCAGTGCCGCTCTCTCATGGTACAGACATCAGCTGATACATGATATAATGTTTTGCTCTGGGCATGTTAGTGGATTGGTCCATTCACTGTTGGTGATGATACTCAGACTCACAAGTGATATATGTCAGATATTCAGGCTAAACTGCAAGATCATCAGGGGGACTCCTGCAGGCATGAAAATGGAAAATCAAAATGGAAATCAGTGATTGGTGATTTGTATCTAACCATTGTCTTGCATGTCTGTGAATCAATGCTGTCTATGATCAACTCACATACTGTCTTAAATAATACTGTAAATGGAAAACTGCTTCAAAATGATTATATTTTTATCCAAAACATGGTCTGTTCCCTGGGGGGGAAAACAATGGTTGCTGATTTATTTTTTTTATTTTTTCGCTGCCAGGCTAATCAGATGACACCGCCCCACCCCCAGATATCTGAGGAAAATTGGACTATTATACCCCGACTCATTTTACTTTTCTGTCACCAGGCATATCACGTCCCAGGGCTGACAGTGCCCCGCCCACTCCAGTCAACAGAATTAGCATGTCGCCGCCGCCCTCAATCACCAACACCACGCCTCCTCATAGCCGCAAGCAGCGCCACACAGTGGTCACCAAAACTACAAGCAAGAGTTCAGCTGTAAGTTCTGTAACTGCTACAGAGATGCAGAACAATAAGTGTAACTGTTAGATGTTTAGATCTTAGCTTTCTGTTGGTCTACAGACAGAAAAGAGTTAAATACTTGAACTTGGCACATTATTCTTTCCATGCTGAAGCTGCACTATCTAGAATTTGTAGGCAGTATTTCAGTACACTTGTCCAAATCTTGTGATCTTTTAGTTGGAACTAGTCAAGCTGTTTTCAGCCTATTGAGATATCTTCTATTCCCACCGCACCCTGTAGGGCAGTGGTGGTCAGCCAAACAAAACATCGCAGCAGCAACAGCAGCAGCAGCAGCAGCAGCAGCAGCAGACTTCGTCCTCCCCAACCCTTCTTTCCAGCCCCAACCAGAGCAGTTGGGAGTCTCGGCCCCTGCCAGCCCCAGCTCGACCGAAGGTCAACAGCATCCTCAACCTCTTTGGCCAGTGGCTTTTCGACGCTGCTCTCGTCCACTGTAAGCTCCACAGCGGCCTCAGCCGAGACCCCAGCATGACGGGTAAGAAGCGACGCGACGTCTCACGCTGTTTAAAATTATGCATGGGCAAGTCGGTGTTCATAAGTATGTGTTCATATGGAGTTATGTGTTTTTTGGTCTTTATTTTATTTATTTATTTAATTTAATTTTTTGAAAAATTTGTACTCTGTTGTTGGGATATCTTTTTGTTTTTTCACCATTTTCTCTGAAACTCTGTTGGGCCTTTCTGTGTGTGGAGGGCTTGGTTACAAGTGGCCTCGTATGAGATTTCCATCTGACTCTAATCCATTTGCATCGACCAACAATTTAGACCTGGCTCAAACTACATATAGGCTTTAACCCTATCCTAAGGAATTCATACGGTCATTTAATTGGTACAATCATTACTGGCAGCGGAGCTAAGAGTTAATGACAGCACATACACTTTTTAGCGTTTGCAATTGGCCCTCTTTGGCTCTTCTCACATTTCTCTTTTTGATGTAGTGTCCTGCACGTGTCTATCATGTCTGATTAATGTAAGAAATTTGTAATGGTCAGAAGTCATGAGCAAAAAAGAAAAACCACACAATTCATGCCTGATATGAATTGATCCCAAAATATTGGATCTGCTTTGATTTTTTTTTCTCTCTCCACTATTTCTGTTATCTTGCAGCCTCTTTTATCCAAATTCTCCTTTCTTATAAATCTTGTAAGTAGGAATGGCAGCTTTTTTTCCCCCTCACTTGATTTGCGTTTCTTGACAAAATCTTCTTGCTTTTGAGTTGAGTTCCTCATGGTCATCGTCATCATCACCATCTTTTTCTGTTCCAACTCCTCGCCATATATAAAAGTTCACCAGCATTCTTTCAGCGTTTCTCCAGAGGTTGATGGAATGGGTTTCACCAAACTGACCACTTGTCTCGACATTAACGTTGCCAGTTTGTGACAGTACCACCCCATTTAAGTTACCATTTTCTTTTTCCTTTGAGTCACGCTAATCCGTACTATTGTGTTTCAGACTCCCCTCGAGTTTAGCATTGTTTCTTGTATTTTCTTTTTGATGTTGTCAGTTCACTTCAGTTTTGAATTATATATTTTTTTTATTGGTTTAGTGCCTCAATGCATGAAGTGAATGTGACAGTCATATGATTGCAGCATTGAGGGATGCTGACACAGGGATTTTGCTTTATGTTCCTGCAGCAGTGAACGCCTGACACGTTTTTAGTACGAGCACACTACAACTTACTCACGCTTTGTGCCGGTGCTAGGCGGAACTTCTATGGCAAACTCTTTGTGTCAGAGTTCCCTTTATTGAATGCTTTTATTAAAGGATGTGAGTGTGTGTTTGCAGTTAATAAAGCCCTTCCTTTCTCTTGTTGTGATAGTGAGTTAATATCTGCTTTTTGTTGCTTTTATGTTTTTGAATTTTTACTGTTAACTTTTCGTTCTAGTGTGCATATAGTATATTTTTGTCTGCTTTTGCCTGTTTTGTCATACATGCATGAAAACTGAGGACTGCAATGGAATTCAGGGTTCTTTCATTCTTTTTTTTCACACTTTGTACAGCGATAGCCACTCAAGTGTCCTTGGAGCTGAGGAGGAAGGGTTCCCAAATGTCCACTGACTCCATGGTGAATAACCCAATGTTTGATGCCAATGAGTTCCCAGAGAGCTATGAAGCAGGACGGGCTGAGGCCTGTGGGACTCTGTGTCGCATCTTCTGTAGCAAAAAAACTGGAGAGGAGATTCTACCAGTTTACCTGTCGAGGTATATACTTTTTTTTTTTGCCAAATTAAACTGGTTTTGTTGCCATCTTCTTAACAGTAGGAAAGAAAATGATATGGTTTTCTTATTTCCTTTTCTGCAGGTTCTACATGGTCCTGATTCAGGGTCTGCAGATTTCTGATTTCATCTGTAGACCAGTTTTGGCTTCTATCATTCTCAACTCTTCCTCTCTCTTCTGTACTGACCTAAAGGGCATCAATGTGGTGGTGCCCTACTTCATAGCTGCGCTGGAGACCATTGTGCCAGACAGGTTAGACTGGTAGTTTACTTTCATTTGAGACCATTATTTGTTTTTACTCAGTCATGTAAATGTGTTATGTTAGAAATCAATTATATTACTTAAAGCATGTCTCCATTATTTTTGTTAGGGAACTGTCCAAATTTAAGATGTATGTAAATCCTACTGATCTGAGGAGAGCCTCCATCAACATCCTGCTTGCTATGCTCCCACTGCCACATCACTTTGGCAACATCAAATCAGAGGTAATGACTTTGGCGATGTTTATCTTTAAGCTGATAGTAACAGTCTTGCTTACTGCTGTGTATTGTACACACATTGGTGGCTCTTTCTTCAAATATTAAACTCCTTAAAACCTGTTGATGATTACGTAACCATAAAACAAGCCCTGAAACCTTTTCTTGTTGCAGAGTTTAAAGTTAATCAAGGTTGCTAACCACACTGACTCTGTGTTCTTTAGGTTCTGTTGGAGGGAAAATTCAACGAGGAAGATGGCTGGCCTCATGACCAGCCTGTGTCTTTCCTTTCACTGAGGCTGCGTCTTGTCAATGTCCTCATAGGAGCTCTGCAGACAGAGACTGACCCCACCAACACACAGCTCATACTGGGTATTTGCTGATAGCTTCATATATTTGATTGCAGTTATTTTAACTCTGTATATTGTTTGTACTTTATGATTGTGTAAAATTGTTTGTTTTTTTGTTTAATTATTATTTTTTATCCCTTTTTTCAGGTGCAATGCTAAATATTGTTCAAGACTCAGCTTTATTAGAGTCCATAGGCGCCCAGACTGAAACAGTAAGCTTGTTTTCTGCTAATTAGTTAATATTTACGGTGCTACAAGCTGGACTGGGCATTAAGATTTCTGTGTTTTTCGGTGGCAGGGGAGCATAGATGGCAGCCACTCAACCCTGAGGAGTCAGGGTCACAGCCGTACCAACAGTGGCATCAGCTTCAACAGTGGAGGCAGCACGGAGGCCACCAGCCCAGACTCTGAACGCCCTGCACAGGCGCTTCTCCGTGACTATGGTAGGACATGCCGCTCCTGAACATACACTAATATTTTTGTGCTTAATGAATTAACACAATAATACTTTATTTGGTCAGATAGCAGGTTTGCTGAAAGATTATTTCTAATGATCCCTGGCTGATTTCTCATTAGCTTCCAACTCCTCTTGACTTGTTTGTGGGTTTTTTTTTTTTTATAGCTAACGTGGTTAAAGTGGTATGCAGAGTTAAGAAGCGTTGGGTAAAATATCTTTGTAGGTGATGTAAAGTGTTTGCTGTGATGTTGTTTAAGAAGAATTTGGGATTGGGGTGGGTGGAGTTTCTGCTTTGATTTGCATTTTTTTTCTCTTAATGATTGGTTGCAACAATGTTGCCTAATCAAATGGATTTCAAATTTAGTATTTACTGTGCAGGGCTGAGTGATGTTTTGTTTTCATTTGATCGTTTTCTTTTTTGCACAAATTTATGTCTGTTTTCAGTGAACAGTGCTTCACATAGGCAGTTGTTTTCCAGCAGGAAACTGGGGGAAGGGATTGCTTGGTTCCTGTGAGACACATCTGTAGGACTATAGCATTGTGTTGTGAGGCTTAGTACAGGAAAAGCAATGCTTTAGAGTGGGTCATCTGTTGTTATAAATGCTGCAGCCATTTCAGTGTTATTTGGGTTTTCTAGTCAGTTTCTGTTCTGGTCCGTTCATTTAATTTCTTAACATTATCTCTTAAAAAAAACACTTGACAGTGCAGAGTTCTTTGTAACAGAGGTTGTAGTAAAAAACGGAAATAAAGAAGATTGTTGTTGTGTCACATACCTCACACAAGGTTGCGTTGCTTCCACTTGTAAAATTTCTTTTCTGGGACAAAGGTGTCCAGATAGTGGACTTTACATTGTTGTTGAAAATCAGTCTTAGGACTCTTTGTTTTCAAAGTTTTTAGCCCCTGTAAAAAGTAGCTCAAACTAGGAAAGTCTTTTGTCAGATGAACTGGAATTTTCCTTCCACTTACATATATTTAATGTAATTGGGTGATAAATGTTAAGTAATTCTTAAAAATTTCAGTGTTCCTCTGTTTTTAAAAAAAAATCTCGTAATTATTTGTTAAAATAAAATTTGAAAATGCTATTTTGATGTAAAAATGCTAACATCACTCAGTTCTGTTCCTCAGCATTTTACTGCTGTCTCTTTTTTACTCTGCCTGTATTTTGCGCAGGATTGTGTGCTTTGCTGTATTCTTTCACCTCTAATGCATGTTGTATGTTATTATAAAGCAATATCTGCTAACACCTGAGCATTCAGAAATGTCTTTCTGTGTGACTTTCTAGCTTTGGTTCTTTAATCCTGCATTGCTCTATTCTTTGCAGTGTTTGGTATTTTGGGGTGTTATATGATCTAGCTCTTCCAGATACTGCGGCAGGCCTGCTGGTGCGCAGCATCCACCTGGTCACTCAGAGGCTCAACTCCCAGTGGAGACATGACATGAGCATTTCACTCGCTGCCCTGGAACTGCTGGCTGGACTGGCCAAGGTAACTTGAACACCATAGAAGCTCAGTGTAAGAATGTGCAGTCATTACTAGCTGGACTAGCTAAGATAACTGTCGTGTTCCAGTACACCAATGTTACTCAGGCCTCAACAGCTTTAGTTACTGTAGTCTTAAAAAAAAATAAAAAAAAAAACCTTTAAAAAATCAATAAAAAAAAAAGAAGAGTTTTTGAAAGAGCTCTATTCCAGGAACACCCTTAATAAAATGTCTGGGCCGATTATGGGGTCAAGCGAAACCAGCTGCGTGTAGGGCGTGCTAACTTATACCGATAGTTATTACGCCCCATTCCCAAATGACACAGTGCAGCTTCACAGAGGACTTGTGATACATTTGGGTGTTTTTTGCCACCTTCAGTCAGTTAATTTCCTAGCTCAGAATAAGGGAGTTGCCCTCACATTGTACCACAGATTACTGTAAAGAGAGTTTCTCTAACTTGTAATGACTGTGAAGTTTGTGTTTGCAATCACACTGCCAAAATGCAGGAACAATTAATATGTCAATATTCTACTTAATACAGAATTCCGAGTATAGAAAAGACAATATTCTTGTCTTTTGGCACAACCCACTTTCATTGTTGCACTTTTTTTGTTGCACTGTTGTGTCTGCACTGCCTTGTGCTTGTATCATTCTGTTCTGTCTGGTGTTGCACTGTTTTTGCTTTGTTTTGTCTTTTTGTTTTTTGCAACTTTTGCCATTTTTGCACACTTGCACTTTATTTAGTCATGTGTTGATCACCTGTTATATGTAGCACCAGGGTCTTGGAGGAACGTTGTCTCACTTCACTGTGTAATGTACCACTGCACATGGTTGAAATTACAATAAAGCGACTTGACTTCACTGTTCCTTTACATACTTTTCTACTCATAATCAAATATGTTGTCATTTTGAAAAAAAGGGCAACATTTTTAAACCAAATTTTTTCACAGTTGCATAAAACAAACCACTTTTAAAATGTATCTAATATAGAAGATTTTTTTCCTGTGTCTTTGTGTATGTCTTAATCAGGTGAAGGTGGGGGTCGACTCTGCAGACCGTAAACGTGCTGTCAGCTCGATATGTGGTTACATTGTGTTCCAGTGTAGCCGTCCAGCTCCTCTTCAATCCAGAGACCTCCACTCCATGATTGTAGCTGCCTTCCAGTTTCTGTGTGTGTGGCTCACAGAACACCCTGACATGTTGGATGAGAAAGTAAGTCTAAAGACCTTTTTCCCTCTCTCTTTCATGTATGTCGGTAGGTAAGAGAAAATCGATATATTGTTTTGTATTTTCTTTTGCTCCAGGACTGTTTGGTTGAGGTTTTGGAAATTGTGGAGTTGGGAATCTCAGGCAGTAAGTCCCGTCAGGAGCAAGAAGTTCGACATAAAGGGGAGAAGGAGCACAACCCGGCTTCCATGAGAGTGAAGGATGCTGCTGAGGCAACTTTGTCCTGGTGAGACTAAAGCCCCCTTTTTTCATTAGTACCTACTCCGGTCAGCTTGCCATGCTTTTCAGGGTTTTCCATTTGGTCATAGTACCTGGTGCCAGGTACTTTATTTAGCACCTACTCCGCCGGGCTTCCAAGCAATCGTATCCAAAAATGTGACATCAACAGACTGCATGCCACCAGTCAGTGGCATCACTTGATGAGTCATGAGAGCGTCTCATTCAGGAAAATCCAAACCAAGCAACGAGGGGAACGGCTACAAAAACAACGCTGTGGTCCCCTAGTCTGACAAAAAAAAGCCACAGACCGAGCACCAGGTATATCGTTGCCTCAACGCCCAGCTTTGTTGTAGCATTCATGTCACGCACTAATTACGCCACGGGACGCTCGGCTGCATTGCTATAACCACAACCAGACACATTAGGTGGTAGTGGATTGTAATAGAATGGGAGTCCGGTCAAGATCAGACTAGGTACTAATGGAAAAAAGGCTTAAGCTCCATTGGCCGTTCAAACATTTTTCATTGTAAAATGGTTACGTTACCATTTCATCACCTGTATAAGTCTTGTGATGTGACCAGCAGTCTGCAGCAAACACCAGATTTCCTACTGTGGGATCTTCTTATCTTTAAACTTAAACACTTGTATTGCACCTTGGCTTTTTGATAAGCTAGTAAAAGTATGTCTACTGTAAATTGTCCTTTGTTTGCTAGATAGGCTAGACAGATTGATATCACCTCCAGTGGCAGTCAATCACACAATAAATTTGTATATAACTTAAATTTAGCTACCTGTGACAAAGCACAGCCACAAAGTCAGCCACAGCCACAGACCGAGAATCTCAGCTGCACACAAAAACAGCTGCGCAATGACTAAACTCTTCCTGTTTATAAAGGTCTATCAGAACTGGGTCCAAAAATGGAGTTTACTGAACAGTTTATAACAAAGTGTAAATAAAATCGCACTATTTTGCCCCAGATATTCATCCAGCAAACCTCTCAGCTGTGAGGGGAAACTCCCCACTCAGCATAGCCGTGGGTTGCGACTAGGGCTGAACGATTATGGAAAATAATCTAATTGCGATTTTTTTTGCCCCATTTTTGGGTTTGGGTTGGGTTTTGGGTTTTTTTTTTAGGTTTTTTTTTTTTTTTTTTTTTAACCAAGGCCAGGCATTCCTTCTTTTGGTTTGGCAATACTATATTACATTAATTTTAAACTGTTCTTTCCTGGAAGACAGACCTCTGTTATGATGACATGAGGTGATGCATGAATTGATGACTGACATTTTTATTTAACTTCTTCAATCACAACAGTATATTTGAACATACACAATAGTTTATTTTTAGCTTACAAACATCTGAGCATAAAGTGCTGACAAGGAACCCTGGTGTAAACATTAAAATGAAAGTCAGTACAATGTGCAGATTGCAGAAATATACATAAAAAAAATCGGTGGCTTTACCACACTCAGTTTTTCGACATCTGTGAACTACTAGACAGTCATTCAATTAAAAAATAATATTAAATAAATAAAACTAATAAATAAAAAATACACACATCTTACTGATCTCTGCAGTCAGTAACATTACACATAAAGTGCAAACATAATAGCAATTGTATAAACACACACACAAACACGCCTTTAAAATTTAAAGGCGTGAAATTGGACGGTCTAGTTCTGATTAGCGTCACCGCTGTCTCGGTGGAGTTTAATAAACTCGGCCGTCTGCTTCTTGCTATCTAAAATATAACCAGACACTGGTGTAAATTCTCGACTGTCTCATACTTCTGTTTAATAAGTTTTCTGTTTGACGTTTAGTCAGCTGTGTGAAAACCAAGGAGGAACCCACCCGGGGGATTAATAAAGTTTTATTTTATCTAATCTAATAACTTTAATCTCAGCCAAACCGATTTACTCACGAACAAACAAAACACTGAAAAAAGCCCAACAATAACATTTTTAGGTTGTCTAAGTGACTTATATATTACGTTTAACCCGAGCAGCGAAACTCCGCGGTGATCTGAAAATGATGTGCCGGGAGTTGTGCCGTTTTCGGCCGCATCAGTAACCCTCGAGCTCCCGGCTAGCTGTCGAGCTGGAGGGTAGCAGACGCCTCTGAAAACGTCGAAGCACTTTTGCAAATATGGGATATCTTGATAAACCGAGCAGATATTTGATGTTTACACAGCTACTTTCTCGCCTGAAAATATGTTAAAAGTTTATTTTGTGACCCAGAAAGATTAGTATGAGTAATTTTAAAACTTAGTAGCGGCCGCCATTGCTGAAACTGGAGTTTGGCTGGGCCGCGCTATGAATTCTGGGATATGGTAGTAATTTGGACAGCCTTCGGCGCGTCGCTGTGACGTAATCGGTCTACAAATGCGGCCTCAGGAGGATGCAGCCCATGAATTTGGACATGTCCAGAGTATAATCGCAGCCTTTGCGGTTAGAAAATTGCACTTGATCATGTCGCGATATTATCGCAAATGCGATATATCGTTCAGCCCTAGTTGCGACTTGGCCAGTCAGCCAGAGAAATTCACCCCCATAGTGATGCTGATGACTTTTCCATCATTAGACTTGGTGATAACACTGAAGTGGATTGTGACTGATTCTTATAAACCAAGTAGGGTTTTTCTTCAAAATCTTTTATGACTGTGCTAAAGTGTTGTTGCTTCTGTTGTTTATTTTTCTGCTTCCTCAGCATCGTAGCTGGCCCACTTTTTTTGCTGAACCTTCATACACATGACTTTTGGATAGTGAAATATGTTGCATTCATTGACCCAGTTTGCTTGTATTTATGTTCTTTCTTATATTTGTGTTTCCCTGGTGCTCCCTAGTATCATGCAGGTGTTGGGGGCCTTCCCGTCTCCCAGTGGGCCTGCGTCTACTTGCAGCTTGCTGAATGAAGATACTTTGATTCGCTATGCCAGACTCAGTGCCACAGGAGCCAGTAACTTCCGTTACTTTGTCCTGGAAAACTCTGTCATCCTTGCAATGCTGGAGCAACCTCTTGGCAATGAGCAAAGTCAGTAGCTTATTGTCTCGCTTTTGATATTTTTAGTTAATAAATTTGAATGCTGGGAGAAAACAAAGTGTCTGGTATGCTTTTAATATGGGTCTGTTTTTGTCCTCACAGACCCCAGTCCTTCTGTGACAGTTTTGATCCGGGGAACGGCTGGTCGACATGCCTGGACCATGCAGCTCTTCCATCAACCGAGAGGGGCCAGGGCTAATCAGAGGGTGAGATCGCACTCTAGATTAATACTAATTAAAGTTAACACATTTTAAGCTAACTTTGCTAAAACATATTTTAAAGTTGCACCATTTTGTCAAACTTGTAGCACCACATCTGATAACACATCTCTGTTATATATCTGTTTTCTTCTCCCCTCCCGCAGCAGGTGTTTGTTCCTGAAGGCCGTCCAACACCCAACAATGATGTGGGGATTAAGTACAATGTGAAACAGAGGCCCTTCCCTGAGGAGGTGGATAAGATCCCGCTTGTCAAAGCTGATGTCAGTATCCCTGACCTGGATGACATTGTTAGTAAGGAGGTGAGAGATCAGCTTCCCGTCGAACCCTATAATTAAGCTTCTATCCACATTATGTCTGATAACACAAAAATTAAGTTATTCTCTTACAGGTATCGGGTAAACCATGATTTGTTATATCTTAAAGAGTATTGTTTGTTATTGCACAAACTTAGGTGTCTTGTATGGGCTGGGAGGAAGATTCGAGAGCTTCAGATTCACTGAACAGAATTTGCCCTCGTGTGAGTTGTTGGAAACAGGAGGGCTCATTGGGTGTTGTGTTAAATAGGTCAAATCATCTGGTTTAGTGGTGATCATTTTGTGTGGTTTCTCAATCCTTTGCCGTTTCTCTGTGAAACTACTGGTGCTTCTCTAACACTGTCTCAACAAACTTTTATAAGGGCTGGAGAATGCAAACCAGTACAACAGCCCTTTAATAAACTAAAGGGCTGTGTACTGGATTGCATTTGATGGTATGGGTGATCCATTATTAAATGTTTCCCATGGTTATAAAGTACAGATGACACTGTCATAACGTTTCCTCTCACCTTTGGGGGTCAGTATCTGTTTGGACTGTGAGGGTTCTGCTTCAATTCACGTTGAGCTCATGCAGTCGACGACTGTTCACGAGGCCCTGTTTTAAAGATGTCCCGCCCCCATCTTTTCAGCTGGAAGTTCAGCACGACAAGCTTCGTAATCTGATGACCAAGCAGATAGAGTATGAGAACGCCTTGGAGCGACACAGTGAGGAAATCTGGAAGTCCACTCCTTTTCCTGACCCACAGACAGACTGCAAACCCCCTCCACCCTCACAGGAGTTCCAGACAGCACGTCTCTTCCTCTCCCACTTTGGCTTCTTGTCTCTGGAGGCACTTAAGGTCAGTTACTTTTTAATGTCAGATTACAAACTCTTTGATTGATCGGTATTAAATATACATGCTAATTGGTAGGTTTCCATTGTCTTTCTATTTAAAGCCTTTTTCAGATAAACGATGGGTTGGTTCTTTTTGTTCTTTCTACTATTCCGTAAAAGTTGTGATGGAGATCTTAATGTTTCTCATCTTGTAACATTTATGTATCACTTTAAATACGGCACAAGTTTGAGTGTATGTTATCGCATTAATGGATAGTATAGATCTTGAGTTGCTGAGCTAATATGAAGACATGTTTGCAAGAATGTGCTAAACTGCTGTACATGAAAGAAAGATGAACTTCTAAAAGCTCTTTAATTTGAAAAAAGGTCATATTAAAAATGTTGCCTATCTGATCCTGACAAAAAATACTTAAATCTGTGAAATAAAATGTATTTGTTAGAATAATGTTTACATAACCCTTCATAGGAACCCAACAACAGTCGTCTACCTCCTCACCTGATTGCCCTGGAGTCATCCTTGCCAGGATTTTTTGATGACATCAGCTACCTGGACCTGCTTCCCTGCCGACCTTTTGACACGGTCTTTATTTTCTATGTGAAACCTGGACAGAAAAGCAGTCATGAGGTAAGGGAATACAGATTGATTGATTATTGTTTACCTTTACAATGTACTGATGTTAACTTAGTTACTTCTTCCAGTTACTTATTTATTTACACACATAAAGAGGAACAGGAAGAAGAAACTCTTTCATTATCTTGTTCTTGTTGTTGGTGATCAGATCCTAAGGAATGTAGAGTCTTCGGCCAGCGTCCAGCCCCACTTCTTGGAGTTCCTGTTATCCTTGGGCTGGCCTGTGGACGTGGGACGCCACCCAGGTTGGACAGGACACTTGGACACCAGCTGGTCTGTGAATTACTGCTCTGATAGCAATGATGTACAAGCAGGTAAGACACTAAGATGGTCATCGCAATTGTTATTTATTTGTTTATATGTTATTAGTAACTCAATGAATCTTTGTTTGTTTTTCCAGAGGAAGCGGGTACACCGGAGGACACTGGTGGTTCGGTGTTCAACGGAGAGAAGAAAGTTTTGTACTATGCTGATGCTCTGACAGAAATCGCCTTTGTGGTTCCTTCTCTAACAGAACACTCAGGTCAGTATTCACGATCTTCAATATGAATTCAAAGATACTGAAAGCCTCTGTGCTGAATTGGAGTTGCAATTTGCTCTCATTTGGCAGAGGAGTCTTCAGTGCACAGTGACTCCACGGTGGAGGCAGACACCAACTCAGAACTCATGCCCGGTGTGCTCAAACAACCCAATCTCACACTGGAACTGTTCCCCAACCATTCTGAAAGCATGGAGTCCGCTAAAAAGGTAGATTTCAGCTTCTGTGAGTATATGTGGCCTCTAATGTTTGATGTAATGCTTGATCAAAATGAATTTACCTGTTTTATCTAGCTGAGTCCTTTAGTGAAGGCAAAGAGGTCATCGACTGGAAAATCCTTCCCCCAACTGGGGCCTGAAACAAAGGCGTTTGTGGTCTGGGTGGAGCGCTTTGATGATATTGGTAGGTATAAAGTCTCTATTCGGCCCACCACCCCTCCTCTCATACTGTAATTTAAGACTAGCCCCCTTCATAGATTATAGTCAGCCAGCAGGTTTATCCTCACAAAATATTTTAGTATAAAATACTTAATCTCTGCACTGTTAGATGTTGTCTGTAAGAAGGTGTTTGCCAAATTATCAATGTGCATGAAAGTCTTCATTTCTCTGTTTTTTGTTTGTTTTTTTAGAGAACTTCCCTTTGACCGACCTTTTAGCGGAAACCAGCACGGGCTTGGAAGCTAGCATGAGCAACAGCACTTCCTGCAGGTATTCACAAGCTTATGCTTAATGCACTTGCCTGCCAGTATAAAAAAAACATGTGGTTTCTGAATTGGTTTTGGTCAGGTGCAAAAAGGAAGAACAAAAAAAACAAAAAAACAATGCTGCAAAACCCAATGTGCAAAACAGGAAGTGCTATGCAGCGGGCTGAAAAGAGGAACTGTGGCAGAGCAGTGACAGCAGTTGTCAAGTGACTTGAAAGAAAAATGAATTAAAAGCATTTTTGTAAACATTGCTCCTTTGTTCACCATCAGCAGAATTACACAGTTATTTAAATAGACAGAGTACATGCATTTGAAATGTAGCTTTCTTCTTATCCTATCTTTGCCTCCCTTTTCACTTTATTCTTAATGTTGCAGGTCGGGGTTACTAGAAAAAGACGTTCCTTTGATCTTCATCCACCCTCTGAAGACGGGACTCTTCAGGATCCGCTTGCATGGTGCTGTGGGTAAATTTGGCATGGTGATTCCTCTGGTGGATGGCATGGTGGTCAGCCGCAGAGCTCTTGGTAATTGCTCATTTATCTTCCACTTACTTAACTTGTCCATCCTTACCTTACCACACTTCAGCTTTTTTCATGCATCACAAGGAATCATTTTCTCACTATTAATGCGCACGCATGAGTATTGCACAATGGATGTTTTTACTTGGAAATGCACAGGAAATAAACTCCCATTTAGAAAGTGTGTGGTGTTTCCCTCTGAAGTTCTGTTTTCTAATGTAAAAGTATTGCTCATCTGTGTCGTCAAGTTGCATCACCAGGCTTTGAAAGAACCCATTTAAGGCATTTATTTAACTTTCCTGTGTTGATGAACAAGTTTAACTTTGGGGGGAAATAAAAAAAAAGTCTTACTCTGTTGAATGTGCTGCAACTCTTGGCCAGCAGATGGCACAGTTAAGTGTTTTGGTTTTATCTGTGGCTCTACACTTTCACACATAATACTCTAAATCCACGTAACTCACATTGGCTGTGTCGCGCGTGAGTACTGATGAGCTTCTGTTTGTGTGTCTGCCTCTCAGGGTTCCTCGTGCGCCAAACGGTCATCAACGTATGCCGACGGAAGCGTCTGGAGAGCGACTTGTACAACCCTCCTCACGTGAGGCGGAAGCAGAAAATAACCGAAATTGTGCAGCGTTACCGCAACAAACAACTGGAGCCCGAGTTTTACACCTCGCTCTTCCATGAGGTGGGGGAGGGAAAGCCTCACCTCTAACCCTCCCCCCCTCTCCCCCGTCTCCTGTCCTAACACTGGCACACAAGCGCACACAACAATACACACATGCACGCACACACCCCCGTTATTCTGTACTCATAAACCACCTACAACTGTGCTTGTACACACACAGACACACACATGCACACACAGAATCTTTATATTTATACTGTATAATTTTGTTATTTATATGAATACATATATCAGCACTGTTTGCCTTTGACTCTTAGATCAAAGTGTCAAAAACCATGCCAAGGTGGGAAAAAACAAACGACATTTCTGTGTTGCGGCTACTCACTGAAGATCTGAACGGCTGAAGTTCAACAGTGAACTTTGCTCCTCGTTTTTAGGTTCACGCTTTGTGGCAAAACAATTTCTGCTTGTCTTTAACCGCAATACAGTAGTTACACTGTTGGCCTTTCTGAACTTGTAAAAAGTTTGTCCGTCGAACCTTGTAATATGAATGAACTTCAAGAGGTTTGGTAATACAGAGTTGTGTCCAAAATCCAGATCTGCTCATCTGTTTTTGTTTCTAACAGATTTATGGTTGGATTATTATTATTATCATTTTTTTTGCCAAGGAGATAAACATCTTGTATCCACCTTAAAATGTCGTAAACACATATATATGTATATATAGCTTCAATGCAGGTAACTTAAAAGTTGACCCGTCATTGGATCTGACGACAGACTTCCTCGACGTTCACACACATACACACACATGCAGACACACACCCTGCTTTAGTCTTCCTAGTGTGAACGCACACTTGGCCTCCGCAGCAGCTGACTAAGCACATGAGACGTTTATAGTTTTGTATCGTTTTCTTCTGGCTTTTACTGTATGTAGACGTCATTTTTGACACTTGTGCTCTGTGCCAGGCCATCCCATTGCGCAGCTGCCACTACATTTTGTGTGTGCATGTATGAGTAAGAGTGTGTGTGTGTGTGTGTACACAGCAACGTTTGCTTGTCCAGCCAGTCACTTGACACTACAAGGAGTCCGAGACCCCTAAAAGCCCAACACGTTGCATTTAAGGTTGAATCCTGTCACTTTAAAATATACAGTTTTGAAAATGCCACGACATACGTCGATCGCGACATTAGATTTTAGTTTACTCTTAATGCTTGGAAACACAAGAGTTTACTAATAGTGAGAGGGGCTACAGAGCTCCTGGAGTTTGCGCTTGATGTTTTCAGGCCTAATTTGAAATCACCACATTTTTAAGGTTGCAAGTATCTCATTACGAAGCAGAACCAGAGCACAGTTTTTAAGTGTCTCGCTCCTCCAAACAAAATCTATGTGATAGATTCAGAGGCCAAAATACTTGATGTAGCTAACAGGATTATGTGACTTTATTTTGGCTGATCAAAGCTGTATTTTCTTTCTTTTTCTCCTTTTCTTTTCTTTGGAAATGTAAACCCAGGAAGAGATAATATTTAACATGTCAGTTATCTTCAGTTTGGATTGCAGAAATGTGCACTTTTGCCTTCACAAATGTTATGATAATTTTCTTTTTTTTTTAAAAAAAAAATACAATTTCACTCTTATTTTTCTCACTGTACTTTTGGTTTTAATTCAAGCCCTCTCACTGTCTGCCTGTAACAATGTGAATTTATTTATCACAGAGATGGAGCAGGGCAAACACCTCTAGTTTCTTTTGTTATATTGGAAAGTCTTAATGCACTGAGCACATTTTTATGTTCATTTTATGTTTATTTTCTATTCTCTTTGGTTACCTTACATGTCCTCTTTTGTACTTTTGTGCATTTTTGGAAGAAAAACCCTGCTGAAGGAAGAGTTTTATCTTGTGAAATATGAATGAAGAGGACGCGCTGTGGAGTTTTTAAACCTGTCGTGTCTAATTGTGACTCACTTTTTATGACAGTGCTGTATGCACATGCCTTTTTCGGAAGGAAAGTACATACAATGAAAGACAAACTACATACAATGAGTCACACGTTGTATCCTGTAAGTCCTCTGAGGTTTGAGCATATTTAAGGATTTGCCATGTACAGAAGCAGAGGATAATATGTAAATATGTGATAGATCAAGGCATTTACAAGTTGTTGCATTCCTCATCTGAGATGGCAGAAAAAGATATGTATGTATGCGTTTTTTTTGTGTGTGGGAGGAACGCAATGGGTATTGAATGTAACATGCATCAATTAAAACTATTATTGACATTTTAATTTCCTTCCATTCATAATATTTGACTTTTTCTTCACAGATTGAAATCTTTTTCCTCTTAATATTTTTTTATATTCTGTTCAGTGAGTTTCTTTCTGAAAGCAGATGTGTTTAGAACCTGTCAGATGAATTAGAATATTAACTGTGAATATTTGTACCGCCTGCAGAGTGAACCTGCCCTCTGGCGTGGACTGGGTCTGACTGCAAAGATACTTGAGGGATATTATCTGTAACCCAAGGCTGAGATAGTGACAGCCAATAAGCCTGTATGCCCTGAAGCTATATTAAAATATTTATGTTCTGCAACTGAAAAAAATAAATAAATGATTTGGTTAACAATATTGATAAATCCAGATTATGAAAAACAGCTTAACCTAGGCTTCTGGGCACAGGTTTGAACCTTTAATTGCCAGCAAGGTGAATGGAGGATTACCATTTGAATTTCTATTGCATCAAAATACACAGCTTTTGTGACCACGTGTTTTGTTTTTTTTAAGGCAAACGTTAGGAATTGCTGGGGAAATCAATGATGATATTAAAAAGTTTATTTTCTTGTATCAGAGCTTGTAGACCGTTCCTGAAGTCCTCCTGCCCATCCCGGACTTGAAAGTTGTATTTTGGCCTGCAACCACTTGAGGGCGCGTTTCCCTTATTAACGCTCACTGAGACCCCGCGTGGGGATAGCTCCTGTGACAGGCAGGGGGCCTGAATGAGCATTGTTATGGTAAATATTTGACATCAATGAAAGTCAAGACCTTTAATTAAGGTTTTAGGATTACTGTCGTATTTCGCATGGTTTCTCACAAGTTGTATGTGTTTAGCTCACTAGTATCGTATTTGACTAAGAAGGAGAAACGCCAGCAAAATTAGGAATACCTGTATGACTTGTACCTGTTAACCGTCTTCTACAAAGGCAGCTTAAAGTTCAGTATTTGTTGTTTTAGGCGAGCTGCGTTTAGGTTATTTATATTTTGTTGCCTTTGGGGCCCCTTTAGTACCATGGGAAATGGGATACTCCGGGAGTTTACTTAATAGTATCAGACTGTGGCGTGTACGCATTTAAAGCTACTGTGTCTGTAGCTCTCGGTGTCCAGAGCAGTACTGGGCTCTCTCTATGTGTCTGGCAGGCAGCGGGTCCCTCCCCCTCCTCCCCTCTCTCCGCTTTGCTGCCTCGCTCGCTCTCAGCTGCTGCTGCTGCTGTGACTGCGCTCACTCCGTCTGGCTCTCTGCTTGTTGTTTGGTACTTTTGGTGAACTTTTCTTCCAGTGTTTCGCAACAGTGCTCTGCGAGGTTTTCGGGAAAAACTTCCTAATGCAAAAATGGACTGAAGCAACGACCCGACAAAGTGCGGATACTTAGGGGGAGAAAAAAAGGAGAGTATTTCTGTAGAGAGCGACCTTTCTGAGGGTTGAGTTACCGTCATGGAAGAGGACGACGGGCATCAGGAGAACTGTATCCCCGCAGCCAAGGACTCGGACCGACAGCAGCGGCTGAGGCTGTGTGTTTTAAATGAAATACTGAACACCGAGAGGGATTATGTTCGGACGTTGCTTTTCCTCCAGTCGGTAAGTTTGACATCCTCTCGCAAGTGTGTCTCCCGTACACTGGCAGAACATGATGCCAAACTCCAGTTACAAATCTGTATATTAGCGGATGTTTTTTATTTGTTTCCGAATGCACGCTCATCTCGTGTGTTGTTCTAGATGTTTTTCCAATCCCCGGACTACTCTTTTTAAATCGGCATACACAGAAAAAGATTAAGAAGCAGCCTTTGCAAGGAAAAAACAAAAGCAAAAAAGCAACCCACCCCAAAGATCTAATCTGATCTAACCTGTCAGATTAAACCACAATAAATTTGCATTCAGTTTGGCGTGATTCTGTGTCCACGCGGGCTGCTTGAACCTTTACTTCAGCGCTGTCTGTGAACGCTTCTTCTGTAGGAACGGGCTTGGGACGCGCAGTTGCCGTTTGCTGCTGTTTGCGGTGCTTTTAATTGCGACGCAGACTGACAGCTTTGTAAAAGACCTGCGTGCATCTGAGGCTACTGTTATCAATGAAAACTTTTGAGATGTTAAACCGTGTTTCTTGGGACGTCTGCGGGGACTCATACATATTTAGTGTTTTGAGGAGGGTGGTGGTGTTATTCTCACCTTTCCATTGTGTGTTAAAGCTCAAGCTTGAAACAAACAAAGGAAAGGAGAGCCCAGTTCGCACATGCATTTTTTAAATACAAATAAATAGGTATTCAGGAATATCACACCCTGCTACGCCTCCTTTTTTCAGACAGCGATAAGAAACCATTTGCTTATTCGCTCTTTGTACATCAGCTACCTCATGAATGAACGTCCTGGTAATTTTGCATGCTCCATTCAGCCGCCGAGCACAGCGCGAGTATAGATGGCACCCACCTGCAGGGGGACTATTCAATTTGTTACTTCCCCTTGTCATTTTCCGTTGGCCTTTCCTCCCCTCATCCCCGCCTTGTCATCTCTGGTAATTGTACAGTGCAGGTGGCTCCTGCCTCCAGCTGAGACTCATAACCACAGCGTGGTTAACTCCACCTCGCTGCATTTAATGTGATGACTATAATGTGACCTTACTTATTTTTCTTTTATATACAATGGCTTATTTGTCTGCTTCAGGGAAATTCCCACTGTCGTTGCCCCTTGCACATAAAGGTCAGGACAACTACGTCTATCTTTCTTTTGCACCCTGCCGACTCGATGGCAGACTTTGATTCGCATCATTTTCACTTTGCCTTTAAAAACAGTTTATGGTGATATTGCGTTTCCTGGTGGTTTTTTTTTTTTCAACATTTCAACATATGACGCATTTTTGCTAAACAATGTCACGGTTCCCTCTTTCCTCTCTGCTGTCACGTGTTGAACTTCCTCAAAGTTCTTGAAGTGACCGGTGCAGAAGGCTCACCGCACCACCGTGTCATGCCATTCGTGGTGCATGGCATTTTCAGAGTTATACCTACGTAATATAACTTCACTGTTCCGTACCCAGCTCAACAGTGGACTCAATTGAGGCTTATCTTCTGTTGCAAGGTGGCAAAGGGACATTCTTTGACCTCCCTCCACTCTCACCACGCACAATGGTAATGATGAAGTCTCAAAGGTTTATCAGGGAAGTCTGAACATCAAAACTGTCAGTGCTTCGTGCCCTTCACCATACCCCGGCCTATCATCACGTGAGCTGGGAGTCTTTTGATTTAAGCCACATGGTGTTTAGCCTGAGGCAAGTGATATGGTCTGGCTTGTGTGATGTAATGTTATTGCCAGGGTCTTTTCATAGAATAGTCTCTATGCCCATTTCATGAGCCAATGAGATTTTGTTTTAAAAGTAAATACTACCATTTGGCAACTACTCAATACAATCCAGCATCTTTTTTAAAAAAAACATTTTTTAAATGCCAATCATATCCAGCGATGTTCTGTGCTGCAGAAACTGACAGGTTGGTTATTTGTATCATCTTGTTAACAAGTGTTTCTTTGGATCGGAATGCATGTCTGCGAATGCCTTCGTTAACAGTCATCTTCACGTGTGCACTAAAGAGGCCTGATGGCAAAACACACTGCTCCCCATTAACATGTGACACTGTCCACTGAATTTTCACCTGGGGGGGTGGATGGGTGATGAGGTGCTTACACTGCTAAAGGCAAACATGAGGATCCAGAACAAAATGAGAAAAGAAGCCTCGCTCTCCACCACCTCCTCCATGGCCAATCCTTTGCGAATCCCCCCCTCTACCACCCAGTGTTTTCTGTCCAGGGTTCAGCTCGGCAGAAAACCCTCAGTGAGAACCCTTGCTGGGAGCCAAGGCTATGTCACCATGCAGCTCACTGTGGTGTTGATAAGGAAAAGTCTGGCTGTGGGAGCTCAGAACATATGTTTCAGTAAAGGTGTGGGCAGATAGTTTGGGGATGCGTACGCCCCATAGTGTAAAAAAAAAAGAAAAAAAAGGCCGAGATGGGCAGCCTATTTAAATAAAGGCAGCACGGTGGCACGGTGGTTAGCACTGTTGCCGCACAGCAAGAAGGTCCTGAGTTCAATTCCACCATCAGGCCGGGGTCTTTCTGTGT
Organism: Pundamilia nyererei; assembly: GCF_000239375.1. NCBI lineage: Eukaryota > Metazoa > Chordata > Actinopteri > Cichliformes > Cichlidae > Pundamilia > Pundamilia nyererei. Next base: position 2,900,287 of record NW_005187440.1, on the reverse strand, counting down.
GGAGTTTGCATGTTCTCCCCGTGTTTGCGTGGGTTCCCTCCGGGTACTCCGGCTTCCTCCCACCGTCCAAAGACATGCAGCTTGTGGGGATAGGTTAATTGGATAATCCAAATTGTCACTAGGCGTGAATGTGAGTGTGAATGGTTGTCTGTCCCTGTGTGTTGGCCCTGCGACAGACTGGCGACCTGTCCAGGGTGTACCCTGCCTCTCGCCCAATGACTGCTGGGATAGGCTCCAGCGCCCCCCGCGACCCTGAAAAGGACAAGCGGAAGCGAATGGATGGATGGATGGATGGTAATAAGTAGGGTTTTTGTTCAGCTTCTCAGCTTTTTCTCACCCTTCCTCATTGCTTAGATAACTCCCACATTTCCCAGAATGCAGCTCATTTCACAGTGCATTGAATACTAATGCATTTTGCTGTGTAATGAAAAGTGAATTTTGCCTGTGACTAGAACACAGCACAGTTTACGCTTGAACAGCTTTCAAGTCCAGGCATGCTATTGTCACACCACGTGTATTGAATGCAATTGCCACTTTATTTAGTTTTGATTGTGTGAAACTCGCACTAAGATGCGAATAATCTTAACCCTGTGAAGTCTATCTACCCCCCACCCCTTAACCTTATTCCCCTAGAAATAGATTAGTTCCCCTCTGAATGTAGCGTTTGGATTACTTCTCATCATCAGTTATGACTTACTTAATTTTTCAGTGTACTGATTCTTTTTATGCATGTCAGCTTCTCTCTTATCTGTAATCGCTCGCGCTATGATATTGTTTTCTGGTCTTGTTGAGGGTTTGATAGTACAGTAGCTGTTGACCATCTTCATCATCTGCATTGCCTTATCATTGATTTATTTTCCACCTCCCTTTATGCACTTTAAAAACCCAGTGGAAAAAAAAGCCCTTAGCAGAGCAGCTTCTCAGCTGCAATGATTGCAATGACACACACACACAAAAAGAGATGGTTATCCGGCTTTGGCACCTCAGCCATTCTGCATGTCACTCATCCCTTGGCAATTACCAGCGCCAACAAGCTCATCCAATGTGCTGTAGGGAAGCGTGTGGGGATAGTGGTGAGGACAAGAGGTGAGAAGGGGGTTGGGGGTGTGTGAAAAGAGGGATTAGAGGATTCATTTTTCCCCCCTCACTGTTATCGCAGCAAATCTCTAAATCTATTAACTCTTTGAGCAGATCGGAAGCTGTCACATTTAACAAGCTGCTTCCTTTTTACGAAGATTGCTGTGCTCTTCAAGCTTTTGTCGCGATGCGTTCCCTTGTTTGTTTGTGTGAAACAATCACATCCTAGCTCGATAGATTTGTGGGAATTTTCTTCAGGGTATGGTTTAATCTGCGCAGCTGGATTTTCCCAGCCGTGATGCACCAAAATACTAGGCTATCTGTGATAGGAATGTGGTCGGTGGCGTCATACCTGCTAGATGTGAGGGATTTTCTTTGAATGCCATGAATATGATTGGTTGTCATTTAGGACTGTTTTTCTTTTTTGACCAGGCTGACCCATGTCTCGGTGAATCCTGGAAATGAGTGGCCGATAGTTTTTTTTCTTGGCTTGTGACCTTCCTTCGTAATTCTGAAAAGTGAGTGATGGAAAAGAGTCGAGTGACCGCAGAGGTCCTGTCAGTGCTGCGGGATAATAGGAAACATCTGGAAGGACTGTGACCTTTACTTTGGGCCACACACAAGTGAGAGTACTCATCCGATGCTAACCTGCGCTGCCATGAAAAAGTGAAATTGTGTTTTGATGCTAGACTTTTTTTTTTAACACCTCTTTGGCTGTAGCTGAGCAAACAGGATGACACGGGTATACACATCTTAGTGCTCACAAAGGTAAACATGCAGATAGACAGCTCCAAGCTTCCCCCTTGCAAGCACAAGCCTGTGTCTACCTTTTTCCTACTTTCCTATATAATGTCCATTCATATTCCTATTCCCCACCTTTATTTGTCCGGTCCATCTTTCTCTCTCTCGTTCGCTGTCCCTCCTTAGTTGTAAAGACCAGCATCGGATTTCTCTGGGCTTGGGCGTATAAATAGCTTAAGATTCTAGCTCTCGTCGTAGCCACAACGCTGGTGGTTTCAGTTCACTGCAGCCTTTAGCTGAAGTCACACACACTCCACATATATGAGTGAGGGCATTGGGGGGCAGCCTGTGGAGACTGAACAGCAGGTAGAACAGTTACTGTGGCAGACTGCTGGGACTTTTTGAGGGTTTTTAATATTGTTGGGCTTTAAAAGTTAAAAGCCCTGCTGGACAAACTTGGTAGTGTAGACAGTCTTCTTAGAGTCTTCTCATACAGCATGTAACTTGTAGGTTAATCAAACCTGTAAATAGTCCTTGCCTCTGAATGCAGCTGAATAATCGGTACATGCTTTGCCTTTTGTGCTAACTGTACTTCAGTTCATTACATAAGCTGCAAATTTTCATATAAATAAGGTTTCAAGCTGCTGCTGCTGTGCACCCATCAATCACAGTCTGGACAATTGGTACCTTGCAGCGTGGGTACTGTGCCAGACGAAATTATTGCAATGTCGGGGTGGTAAATGTCAGTTTCCAACTTAATCTCTGTGCTTTTTTTAGTCATGTGTTTTGATAAGCTATTTCTTTGAAGCATAAGGCTGCAGCAGGAATTTAAAGTATTCAAGTTAACAAGTCTAAACCACTGTAACACCCAGAGGCATGATGCAAAAGCAAAGAAAAGCTTCCTTCTCTTTCTGAGAGATGCTTGCAGATTATCAGAAGAAATCCCTTTTTACTGTGTCCCAGAATTTTCTCTCTTAGTAGTAGCATTTTAAGAAGTGTAGCTATTCAGGAGTGTGTCCTTTCAAATCTGATTTCATCAGTTTGCATATCAATGTGTCCGATATCAGATCATGTAATGTCTGGTGAGAACTTGGACATTCACTGCTTTGTACCGGCTGGAAATGGTAAAACCGCGTATCTGGGGCACTGTGCTTTTTAACAGGCTGATATAAGATACAGCAGATGACATGGGCTGAATAGTAAAAGCAAGGCAATGTGACACCTCCAATGTTCTTCGAGATCACATCGTAGTCTGGACGAAGTTGGCGCATGTACTCTCTTAGGGGAGACACCGGGTGCAGCGACTGTGCAGCGTGGTGAAAAGGTAGCAGGATGGACGGATGTCTGCAGAATGACTTCGCACAAGCTCTCCCTTGAGGGTTTGGTTTACAGAGCGAGGCAGCAGGATTACAATGTTTGTTTGCTTTTTTAAATACTACCAGATGTGGGTCTTCTTTCAGGAGGGGGTTAAAGGTCATTTGCCTAATAGAAAAATGCTGGTCTAGTACATCTTCACACAAAACTTATTTAGGGTACTGACTGTGGCAAAGATATTTGGTAAATCATGGACAAGCTTACCAAGCCAGTTAGTTTTAGTTATACAGACTAATATAACAAACTGCCATTTTGCCTCACAGGGCTTTAGAGTCACAGTACACAAAGCTCTGCCTTTTTCATTTTTTATTACTTTCTGATCAACTAGAAATGTTGTGATCTGGCAAACTGAATATTGCTCTGTCCACCTGGTGAATCCCCATCTAAGGGTTATTCCTGTTTAACTTTGAATTGTTTTTAACTCTCCATTAACAATAAGGTTCTTTTTGATTGGCCAAATAGAGTTTACACAGTTATTTCAACCTCACGCCATTTCACCTACCTGGGGAAAGTTTCCATAAGCTACTGAAAACAGCAGCATTATCTTCTTGGTTGTGCAGTCACTACTTAATTTTAAGTCTGTTTCATACTTGTTAGAGACAGATATGCATACAAGAGAGGCTTATAGACAGCTCGTAATGCAAATGGTGTCATTGTTATGTAGCTGCTATGGACTTATTTCATAATGATCATTTTAAACCAGAAGCTTAGACACTGCACTCCTGCTTTCATATAAAGCGGCAGACAGTACAGATTGAGCATGTCAGCTGTATGTGATGGCCTGAGTGTTGGAGTGAACACCCAGAACATCACAAGATTTTCTTTTCCAGCTAAATGCCACAGCTAAAAACAAAGAACATTTTCGCTGTTATCTTAAAATTGTTTTTGACACGACTCACTTAATTAATGAGCTTCGAGATAAACAATTTACCAACCAGCCAACTGGTGAGGCTCTTTGGCGTTTTCTGTTTTCAACCCCCCCGCTAGTCAAAGAAGCTCCGACAATTTTGTGTTAACTGTTCATGACAGCTGCTGACAAAATCTTGGGCATTGTAGCTGAAGGGCTTTTATTTTAGCATTTGTGAGTTGTGGTGACATTTTTGCCAACTCACGTGGCTTTATAAAAGGCTTGAGTCATACATGCGGGTACCGTAAAGTTTTTGTTCTCATGTGCTGACAGGAAGCCTTTTAAGAAAAATGTTTTGATATGGCACATTAACACGTTAAGTTTTCAATTTTCTATCCATCCTGCAGGGACTCTTCAGCTTCCAAGAGCTTTTGCAGGATAGATAGTGGTTTTTATTTATTTTCTGCTTCTTTTTTTTTTATTCACCAGACCTATGGTCTCTTTATCACAAAATTAAATGTGGCTCACTATTTAACTTGCTCTGCGGCTGAATATGGTGAATCAAAATCAACCTGCAAATATCACTTCTAGAAGTGGAAACTTACCTCGGCGTTTGCTGCATTTGTGGCTGCCAAAACGAGAAGTGAGATAGGATGTAGGTTTGTGCTTTCAGAGACTGAGAAGTACTTTTTTTTTCAGACAGGCAGGGCTTTGACTAGCTGCTGTCTGCCCTTTTAATGGCGTCCTCTATCAGGCTGGTAAATGCTGTTTAAGTCAGAACCAGCGAACAGTCTCTGTGATCTTCCCCCTTGCTTTGCCAAAGACCCATTATGGTGTAATGTAAGCCACTAATTTGTGTCTTTGCCACCATTCAATTTCCTCCCTCTCTGTCCCTATAACCTTGTTTATGTCTGCTCAGCTGCATGTTAGGTGTGGCAATCGTACTTTGGTTTAGCTTGGATGTGTACATGAAGGCAAGCTGCAATGTTCTCTTGGATACACACGTATGAATATCATGGAGTTTAGCTTGAGTGATCACCTGTGCTACATTGGTTAGCCGGCAGCGTCACAGGTCACTGATGGCTCACTCAGCTTCATACTTGCCACACTCTGGTCCAGTCTGTGATACCCGTGTCTGTCGACCCCCCCACCCCCCAAAAAAACAAAAAAACCAACCAAGTGTACAAATGTCCAGATGGCCTCTCCAATCTGGTCCATGATGTTATCTACTGATCAACACATGTCACCCCTCTACAGGAAAGCAACTTAGAAAAAAATTGTTGTGGATGTTCCCTTTAAAGACAGAATGTAATTTGAGCCATGTAGGCTACAGGTAGAGACATTTGTAATAGGTTTTGAGACGGCTGTGACATTCAGTGAAACAAATACACAGATGTTTCCATTTCCAGCATGTCGTCCAAGTATATAAGAATATACTGTAGTGAGAGTGGTAGAATTGATATTAAGCCTGAAAAATGTGTCCGATGCTGCCTAACGCATAAAGAACTGCACACATTGCAGTTTTTTTAGTCCACATTGCAGCAGATACATAAAACGAATACAAAAGGAGTCAAACATTTGCTGGTTTCATTTATGAATGATTATTAGGACCACAGGTCTCCTCTTGGAAGTTTTCTCTTTTGTAGTTGGGAGCAGCTTGTAAAACAAAACGTGCAAAGCAACTTTGTGCAATACTGGACAGAAATGTCAGCAAGCTCAGAAATGTAAATTGTAAAATTCTAGCAACTGTGGAACCGTTTGAAAGTATAGTTTTGAAAGCCTAACATGCTTACTGAGACAGTCTCAACAATTTGTCATCTGAGGTGTCCAAAATACGTAGTCCGCATATTCATCGTGTGTCATCCATTCATTTGTACAGCAGGGTTGTGATGAATACCCAGTCTTAGACAGGAAGTATTCGGTCCAGCGCTTTCTGCCTGTCCTCTGTCGCGGAGGCACTGTGTCATCCCCCTGTCGTGTTTAGTTTCCGCCCATGTGAACAGCTCAAAGAGCCCTGAAGTTTAAAGTCCTTCAAAGCGGAAGTGAGCGAGATGGGGGGGGGAACTGGACGAGGCTCAAAGAAGACTTTGTGTTTTGGTGATTGGCGCTGCCAAAAAGGCTTTCTCTTGGAAGACAGCAAGGCACTGGTTGGTGGGTGAAGGGGAGCTGAGGGAGTTTTTGGAGGGTTGGGGAAAGATGTGAATTACGGCCTGAGAGAAAAAGAATTCTCCTAAGGTTTGCTGGGGTCCCTCATTATGGCAACGCCACGGGCCATTCTCTGGCTCTGCTGCACCCGGGCCACAAAGAGGGGATTTCTTCATTTATTTATTCAATTTCATGCCATGTCGACCCCTAAATGGCCCCATTCCCTCTCCAAAATGCCCCGTCTCCCTTTGTGACTAGCCACTCCAATCCTCTTTCCAAAAAAGAGAGATCCTTAATGGGTGCATTGTTTTAAGCTTGTTGTTGTTTTCTCTTGGATGAGAAGGGGTAGAAAGCTTGAGGCTGGTGACCTGAGAACTCGCTTAGAAAACGCCTGAATCTGTGGATCTGTGGTTCTGTTTGAGGTTTGCTTCAGTAGGTGTGGGAACCACAGCGAATTGAAAAGAGGCTCCAAGGGCCTGCTAGAAAAACCTTGACAAGTGTTCAAGCTTGTTCTTGATATACGGGGTCTCTTGTGAGATATCTGAATTGAGTGAGATGGCCCAGCATTGTTGCTGAATGCTGATGTAGCCGTGGGTAGGCAGAAAAAATGCCCTAGTTCTGTTCCCATTAACACTATTGGCCCTTTCATCATGGAGAGAAATAAGGAAAAAAATGTACTCTCAAAGAAGATAATCAAGTTTGATATTTACAGTAAAGCAACAATGTGCTTAGGACAGCACAGTCTGATTGGATTTCTAATAGCAAGTCTAACACACTCCAAACTCTGCTTGTTGAAAGGATTTAATCCAGACAAATGGCTAAGGAAACATTTGACATGTACATTATGTAACCATTATACCACGTTGTTATTGATTTCCTATACATTCATATTTGCACTTGCTGTTATGAGAAATGGGATGCATACATGGTGATGGCAGCAAAAAAAACCAAACTCACACATATTGCTGTTTATTATGAAACCTGTTAAAGCATTAATGTCATTGTCTAACAGGTCCAAGCTAAGCATGTGTGCTCACCAGGTTTTGTTTAACTACAGAAAACGACCTAAAGTATTTATCCAGCCTTGACGAGAATTCGTTTGACTGACAGCGCTTTACTTTTCTTTTCTTTTCTGTATAAACTTTCACCTCAGCTTCTAATATGGCAGCTGAGATCTACGCGCACAAGCTTTCCGTACTACGGTCCTTGGTTATTACAGATAACGATTGGCCGCTGCTAAGTGTCGAGCTTGAAAACAACCTCAGCCGCACACTGTGAGTGACCCTTAACATCCTGTGCTCGTGGCTGCTAACTTCGACTCCGTATGCGTGGTCGCCTCCGTGTTGCAACATGACCTAGTTTGACACTTGTTACATTACTTCTTGATATTTTCATTTTGGCTTCATACATTCATTGGTGAAAGGAAATGTGAAATGTGAAAGGGTAAATAAAATATTGTAGCTTTTTTTTTTTTATATCAGTGGCGTGTTTTATTAGTTTTTTTAAATATGTAGGATTCTTTGCCAACAAGAAGGCTTTCACCTAAAAACAGATAAATAGGAGATGAGTCATGTTTCATAGTTTGCTTTAGCAGCAGGTAGAAAGCTGCGTTGAGAAGCAGACAAAGCAGACGTGAAGGCAGCAGGCATCTTACTAAGTGTCCACTGGAGCGAAAACATAGCCTTCGCCAACATATGGTCCATCTGCATCTTCACACCTTACTGTCTGGCCCTTCTTCGCTCTGATAAACCTCAGCATCTAGCAACACCCACCACCCAATCAAACCCACAATGACACTTTGGCTGTCAGTCACAAATGAATGCTGCCTTATGCCTTGCATGACAAGAGACATAAGCGTTTGGTATGATTGCACTATTTTGGGTTTAAGGCGATGACAAGCTGTAAACCTGAAGCTTCTGCAGTGGGTGTCCGTTAAAAATGAAAATGACCTAAAGCTTATAGTTTTCCATTTCAGTCCATTCATTTTTATCCACACCAATAAATAACATTAACTTCCATTCGCCTTTGCAGCATAGCTAAAAAAAAATCTGCAATTCCTTAGTCTTGAGAGCACGGTGTGATTTATTTCTTTGTTACAGCTTGGTTGCACGCTAGCACAAAGTTGTCAGACTTTACTTAGAACAGCTGAGTTAGTGGCCTTCAAACATGTCGTATACTTCCTTTTCACAAAAGCCACACTTCCTGTCCAGAAATGGCATCTGCTGCTTTTGTGTCGAGAGGAGCTGCTTCATTCTGCCGACGTGTTTGTTTTCCTTTCTCGCCTGACTTGAGCCGCCTATGTTCTCGAGAAGAAAACGAAATTCTTGTCGTCGAATTTGAGCGTCAAAAAAAGACAAAGAAAAGCACTGGCCTTTGTTCTGTGCCATTGCTCTGTTTTCACTTCCTGTTTGCATGTCACACAGTCGCGCAGAGGCATGCGTGTGCACTTCTTCTGTTGCAGTTTGGGATTTTTTAACTTGTCTTCAGTTTTTCTTGCACACACTTTTTTTTTTCCAATAAACAGAAAAACAGAAAGAAACGAGTGACTCAGTTTGGTGGGATCCCCCAAACTTACTTCAACCTGCTCACACGCTGCTTGAAAAAGTGGCACATTTGACAGCCTTCATGCAATTTGTGGGAGAAAGTGATGCATGTATATCCATGAACTGTACATAAACTTTCTGGCACCATCATATTTTTTTGAGTGATATTGGAGTGATATAGACAGCCACTATGAAGTTGCACTTTCCAGTGCCATCACTGCCATCCACACTAAAGTACTGCTGTGTCTAGAAGTGTATTTAAATTTGCACTGACTTGCACACTAATTTTCATATTTTCAGTGGACGTGAGGGCAATTTTCTGAGTGACAAGAGGTTTCACGCACAGCATTTGACTGAAAATCTTGCTTATATCATGTACACCAGATAAGTGAATTCAGAGGTGTGGGTGAGGGGTTGGGAAAATGCTAACAAAAAGCTGGTTTGCAATGTTTTAAGCTAGCAGACATATTTCTAGGGGAAAAAAGACTCTTGTCATTGTTATATTTAAAGCTTGCTTTTAAGGTCTTTTTTCTACATGTGAAAAATAAAGGTTTAACAGGCCTCTGTGCAGTGCTTTAAAATACTAAATGTAAGCCATGATTTGATAGCTTGTAGATGTGCCTTTAGCAGCAATAACAAGCAATCTGCCCTACTTTTCTGTACAAGATTGCTTCACTTGATTGACGTTTGATGGCATTAATTTATACACAGCTCTCATAGGGTCCTGCCACACAATTTCAGTTGTATATAGTCAACTGCAATGTCCTTATGTCCTGTGGCTGCAAAATCCTCACCCCTCCACCACCGTGCTTGACGCTTGATATGCTTTGTTTGGATTTCATTGCTGTGCATTATGACTTAACATCTCCACTTTGCCCTCATTTGTCCGAAAGACATTGTTCCAGAAGTTTTGTGGTTTGTTTGTTTATTTGTAAACCTAAGCCATGCTGCTATGTTCTTTTTACAGAGAAGTGACTTTCTCCAAGCATGCCATATTTGTTTATCTGTTTTCTAATTGTACTGTCATTAACTTTCACATTTAATGTGCTAACTGAGGCCTTTAGAGTCTCTTGTTTTATTTTTTTCCGGTTTCTCTGAGCAGTGCACAGTCTGACCTTGAGGTGAATTTGTTGGGATGTCCATTCCTACCACATTGTGGTATTGTGTTAGCACATACCTGAAAGAAGTGCATTTGTTCAGCAGCACCTGGCAGCTACATACTCTCTTACTTCCTATGAAAGCAGCAAGGATGTACTTGGGTTTTTCACAAAGTTGCGAAGAGCAATGTGAAAACTTTATCACACGACTGTATTTGGTTTCTCTCATTGTGCAGCTAATTAATAAAGCTTTCGTTTGACTCTCACTATTTAAATTCCAAAGCAATAAACATAACTGTCATGCTTGAACTACAGCGGCTCTTTTCGATCCCTGTAAAGAGTCACAGCTAAGAAATTTTAATAATAGCCGACATTTTCCTGTGTATTGCTCTCATCATTGTGAGTTTCAACCCCAGTGAGTTTCTCTAAGTACTTTCAGAAGCAGTGTGGGCTTTTGAGGCCCAATAGGGAGAAAAAACCCCAAAAAGAGTTTTTAATAATGATTGAGCAATAGTAAAGAAAACTTGAGCAAAATAATAAGAGACGCTGCAAAGTTTGCATAACAGCAGTGTGGATTTTTAAATGTCTAACTGCCAAGAATTTCATATATATGTAAAAAAACAAAAAATCAAAAAAACAAAGATGTGTTCACAGTGTGATGATACACTTTGAGAATGACTTTCAACTACTTCCTGTATGGAGGATGTTGGAGTTTCCAGTATATATCATAATGAAATGTCAGTGGGTACAATGCTGCATCAGTGTGCTTGGCAGCTACTTTGTGGTTTGCCAAGGAGCTTCTGGTTGTGTTACTTGTCTCCTGTGGGATTGCATCACGAGCAGCTTGCCCTTACTGCCGTTCACCCCTGTGGCATCATGTGCAACATCCTCGCTGTGCTCTGTGCTGCAGCTGAGCCCTCCTCCGAGCCAGTCTGACTCATTGTTATGAGTCCAGAAGTATCACAAAACTGAGTCTGTGTCCCATATGACCAACTATTATTAACACACTGATTGATATCGTTGCTATTTTTAGGTATTGAAGCGTAAGAAGGTGCGCCATCTAATCTACACAGGAAAACCAGTGCGGGGGAGGCTACACTGCACTCCCTCTTTTCATCCCCCTACTGTTTTTGATTTGTTGGCGAGCTTTTGAAACACCGTCATGCCCTTTTCCATCTCTATCAAATTCATAGTGAACTGACTCAGATTTCAGACATCTAAACACAGACTTGTCAGCCCGAGCCAGTGCAGGCAGGGTTATTGTTGTTGTTCATCAGTCAAGCAAATATTATTCATCAATGTCTGATCCTCCACTAAACAGGATTACACAGACACACACATGCCTCGCCTTGCTGATGATGACGTGCTGATGTCAGAGGAGAGACAGATAAGGTCACCTGAGATGGAGATGGCGATATGAAAGTAAACAAGGACCATCAGACGCATCTTGCCGTCTCTGAGTTTGGTAATTAAGCAGTAATAAGCACAACAACTGCACACAGTGTTGTAGAGTAGAATTACAGTGTTCGCAAACAACTGGCTTAACTGCATGCTGTGGAAAGAGCGGGTCTCGTCAATATACCTATCATATTTCCAGTTTGTGTGCATGTGCGTAATGCTTTGAGATATTGTCCTCTCTATGCAAATTGTGTATGATTTGTAATATGCTGAGAGCCTTCTAAAAGTGCAGTCACATCTGCTTATTTTACGGTAGCGCAATAGAAGGAGAAATATTGGATCTTTCACAGTGACAAAGCCAATAACATTCATAACTTGTCATACATCAAGTTATTTCGATTGCAGAGGAAGTTGAAACAAATGATGTCAGAGTATCTCTAACTTCTGCTTGAGCGTGACTGGCAGGAAGTTACAGTCTCTGGTAGTCATTAGTGGAAAGGCCCAATAAATAGTCAAATATGAAAATAAGCCCAGACTGCGGTTTGTCCAATTATGATACTTGGCTGTTTGTGCACAATGAACTGCTGTCCATCAGATGTCAACACATTTCCAATTACACCCATAGTACCTTTCTCTGGGGCAATTTCCTGTTTCTGATTTCAATCACGCGCTGAAAAAAATTACTGTACAAACTGCGTAAAAGTCTCAGTTTGAGTAAACTTGGACATGCTTGGGGTGCATGCTCAGTTTATGCTCTGCACTGTCCTGTATTCTGGCTTCCCTGTAGCCTGCCATAGTCATGATGGTGGACGAAGAGAGCCAATTTTCTCTCCAAATAAACCTGTCTTCTTTTGTGATGGAACAATGAAGACAGCCAATACAACTCTGGGGGAGACTGTCCTTGTTGGGGTTAGACTTTGACTGAAAGGAATTCTTTGTTCCTTCTTCCTACCATCCTCCCTGCTGATTCCTGTCTCACCACATCTGTGTGGCACATTTGTTAAAGGAGTGATTCCTGCCTGGATGGTAGCTGTCACAGAGGAATACATGAATAACAGATACTTTACACCTCACCGTCTCCTCCACCATTGTCCCCTTGCTCGTTGTTGTTTGTTCTGTTTTCACCCTTTGCCTCCTTGGCTCTTTTCTTCACCCGCCACACCCTCACTCAGCGCTAACCCTGTCTGAAAGCGACTGAGGAAAAGCTGTTTCCTGCCTGTCTCGTATCCTCTGCTGGGGAGCAATCTCTCACTTGAGTGACTCCTACAGTGTGGACACGGTACAAGCTGCCATATGGGAGATTTAATTAGTGTATGCCTCAAGCACAATCAGCTCCCTCCCAAAAAAACAAAACAAAAAAACAGTCGAGAACATGACAACTACCGCTTCCCTTTAATACTGGTCTTAATTAGCGAGGTCACAGCTCACTGCTGAGGAGCCGTGCTTTCTATTTTTGGTACGACTTACGTAAAAGCTAGTAAAGAGAGGCAGAAACAGGAAAAAAAAGGCAGAGGAAATTATAAAATTGCTGCCTGACTGCTTGGTTGGCTGGGTTCTGTCTTTAGAGCGAACGTCTGATTAGGAGTGTCAGTCTTTAATTATGGGAAGTGACTTTCTGTAACTGGTGCTATGTGGAACTGCAGGGAGCGTGAAAAGGTTTTCTATAAATGACACACTTCACCTAAATTACAAAAACTGATCCTGTTACTTAACATATGTAGTTATTTAGGCAGTTTGTGTTACAAAGGTGTCATTAGGTTTCATAGGGACTATTTTCTTTAGTGGAGCATGTTCAACCTGACAACTCTAGCGTCGGATTGCACCTAATGCTGAATGTTTAATGCATTTTGAGTACTGAGCATCAAAAGCAGCCCATATTCAGGTTGGTCAGGTTATTAGAGATTTTATAGGGAAAGTCTTTTGTCTCTTTTGTGTCTTTAGTCGATATTTTGCTGTAGCTAAAATCTTTTTTTCCCTTGATTATGCATTTAGATCGTAGACATATTTTGCTAAGGGGGTGATATTAAAGCAAAGTGTTATACAATTCTATACCAGATAAGCTAAAATGCATTTAGCAACCAATCCTCAGTTTAATCCCTGCAAAAGCCAGAGATGCTGTGTTTTCCTCCTCTCTATCTGTGTTTGCTGTCTATCTTTAACCATAACTTTGGATGGAAGAAAGTATTGCTTTGCAACCTGCAATGAAACATTTATTGCATTGGCATTTGGCACTGTTAGTGATAATGTCCTATAACCTTTTTTACTAGAATCATGCATTATTTATTGATCCATTGTGCTCGTCTTGGGGCGACACTGGATCTCACAACTTGAACCATAAAGCAAACACGTAGAAGTGGCACCTTTTAACATGACATTGTTGGCATGCATAAGGATCATGGTGTCATACTTTTGTACCAAAAGTATCGGGCGAAGGCTTTTCTTTTTTAGAGCAGTAGTCTCACTTAACTCAGGACTTCTTTGTAACGCCCTTGATTCACATGGAAAGCTATCAATTTCTAAATCTGAGGCAATGAAATGCAGGCAGACACAACAGCAGGAGCCGGGTTGATAAAGTAGGCTTCGGGATAGAGTTTTATTCGTCGGTGCGGGGATGCATATCTCCTTTCTGATATCCCAGTATTGGCGTCTGAAGGGCAGTCAGACTGAGGCAGGTTAAGCCTGTCAGACACAGGGCAATAGACAGAGAAATGGGGAAGAGAGAATAAAAGAAACTTTGCAGATTCACTTCCCTTCTATTCACCATTTTTTTTTCTTTTTTCCCCCAAGTCAGGATCTGATTGGCAGGCACTAACACACACAAAAACTGAGCTGCACACGCAAGCAAAGCTCAACTTGACACGAGCCTTATTATGAGCCATGTTGGTGTAGTGCTGTGCGTAGACATTGCAACAGTGAAACAGTTCATTTTGGAGGATGTCTTACAGTTGAATGCTCAGGCGCTTTAGGATCCATACAGCGAGGCTTTAAGTGTAAAAGGAAAACACGTCTTGTCTTATTAGACCCAAGGGACAATGAAACAGCCCCAAAATGTCTGTTTGGTACCTGAAAAGACATTTTCACGAAGCATGTAAGAGTAAATGTGGTTTTCTGTTCAAAGGCTCGTGTGGTTATGTTAATGCAATGAATCTGTCTGCACTGTATCTGTTTCCTCAAAGCTAAGATCACCTATATCCTAAATTTAAAACAGTCCCAAGAGGGAAGCTGGACTTCCACTTCCAGACCACTTTTTGCATGCACAAGTGATGGTGCATGATTACCAAAACCTAAAGAGACTAACGATTTCCAGATATTCTCTTCCATTTTTATATATATTCATAGATGTACATTCGGGGTATCAAACATAAGGCCAGGAGGGCAGAATCTGTCTGACGAAGACTGTAAGCTGTTGAACTGGACAGCTTTGGAAAATGTAAAGGAGTGTTTAATTTAAGTTTTGCAACTTTTCCTGTTGATAAAGAACTTTTCTTAGTTTTTCTTAGTAAAGAATGTTTTTTAATAGCTACCCTGGTCTGACCCACTTAAGATCAACGATGTAAAATTATTTTGACATGTCTGATGAACGTGCTTTAGCCGTCTGCCTTATTGACAGTAAAGTGTGGCGCATTGTTTTTAAACCCGTTTTGTGTTCGTTTCCTCTTCAGGCATTTCTGCACAGAATCAGACAAACTCCAGACGACCAACAGTGTCTCTCACCTGAACATGTCAAGGTATGGCCAGCTTTTTATTGCAAATATCAAAATGTCAGAAATCGTCCATGTGAAAATGCTAATTGGTCACTAATGTCGTTACTTTTCCCTCATCTCTGTGCTCCTCTGTGGTCTCCTCTTTGCTCTTTTCCTTCCCTTCTTCGCTATGTCCCCTCCCTTTACATCATCCTCTCATTTTATAGATTCTGTTTTCAAATATCGAGGACATCCTTAAGCTGCACCAGGGGGTGTTGTCTGCAGTGGAATACAGCCTGTTGCCTGAACCTCAGCCTCACCATGCACTGGGACATGTGTTCCTCCAGTTTGTAAGTGCAGGACACACAAAAAGATTCTCGTAAAACTGCACACTGTTACAGGCACAAGCTCGTAGGCATGCATATAGGAGAAGTTGGATGCCTGAATGCCTCTTCCATGCAGATACGCACACATAAGCTCTTTTCATGGACTGCCCGTAACCACAGATGCAGGGAAAGCGTGCAAAGCCTTGTGTGGAAATACCCTTTAATGCTCTCTTTCTCACATGAAACACCCCTCCCATCTCCTGGACTCCCTATTCACCAATACACATTCTCTACCCCCACCCAACCCGTTGCGTTTTCCGCCTTCACAGAACTGACCTGCATCCTGTCAGGCAAAAACAGTCTGTCTTCCTTCAGTTTCTCTACATCAGTCTTTGCTAACATCTCCTACTTTTTACCAATCCATCCCTCCATATTCTTCTCAACTCTGCAACCCCAGTACACAATCCTGCACCCCACCCACCCCGCTCCACTCAGTTTGAACTCATTTGGCCTGAGGAAACAAACAAAGAAGAGTCTGTGTCCGGGGAGGAAGAGATGGTGTGTCACTCAGAGAGGGGACAATGCTTCTGCTGGTAGCACTCAATCTCAGGCTTCTTCTCTGGGTCTCTGTTTGTGTCTCTCTGATAAACTATCTTGACTTTACTTTCACTGAGGCACTAAATACATCACCTAGGTATTCTATCAGGGCTCTGCTCCACCAGCCTACACGACAGTATCGCCAGAAGCAGAGTGACATTTTTTCCATCCAGCTGCAAAAATCCAGCTGCAGCCAGTATTTGGTGACTTTCCAAAGAGTAAACCCAACAATTAATAAATCCTGCCTTCGCAGCAGATTTTGTGGCTGATAACTGTATTTAGACTCCAGTCTCTGTCCATACAACACACCAACTGTTTTTGGTGAAATCATCTCACAATCAGATCAGTTCAAAGTTCAACACAAAGTGCTCTGTTGGGGTGATTGGGGGTACTCTGAGGTCTTTGAGGTCTGATTATTTGATATTCTATAAGAGGGAGGAGAACGATTTTAAATTTGATTCTGGATTTAACAGGGAGCCAATGAAGAGATGCCAATATGGGAGAAATATGCTCTCTGTCAGTACTCTCACTCCAGCATTTTAGATCAACTGAAGGCTTTTCACTGAGTTTAACCACAACCTGATAATAATTAATTATAATCAGTTGCAATTGATCTGCCACCTGCGTGCAGTGTGGATGACATTTAATAACTTCTGCAGGAAGCTGCTGAAGTGGCTTATCAGAATATGTTCTCACACATGTGTGAGCTGTGACAGTCATTTGGTTTGTCAGACGGAGCGTGAGTGTGGGAAATTGATTAAAGGAGCTTATTGTTCTTTTTTAATTTCTCCATGGGCAGACTGATGTATATGCAGAGACTTTTTTTAGCTCCCTCGGACTGAAGCACAGGAAAGGACAACTTTGCCGGGACATCATGATGTTTTGCGGTAACACTTTTCTGGACATTTTCAACACAGGGAGGACTGTAACCATATTTCATATTTGATAGCAAAGGGAATTTTTGCCCATCTGGAAGTTGTGCTAATTGTCTGTAAAGATTTGGACAGATGGGAGCTGCAGCTATACTAGTTGGTGAAGGGGAGTGGATAATTCGTGTTCAATGAAGAGATTAGACAGTTAATCTATAAATACTGGGGGGAAAAACTCACATTTTGAAACGGCTACCTGTTCTGCTCATTTATAGTGTAAGATTATGACATTATACATTATACAAATACAATGAAACAGGTATGAATAGCTAGAAAATGCACTTATTGAAAACCAGAGTGTTCGCTTCAAAGACGTATAACTCCATGCATTTTCTTGATTGCTAATGAAATCCACAAAGACTAAAGCCAAATGATTACAAAACAAAGATTTGCCCCAAAGCAAAATATGTTTTGAGCATTACTAAGGTATTAGCAAGTGCCTCATTCATCATTTATACAGCATTACTCCTAAGTATGCTGCTTATAAATACAGATGT
Source organism: Pundamilia nyererei (assembly GCF_000239375.1). Classification (NCBI taxonomy): domain Eukaryota; kingdom Metazoa; phylum Chordata; class Actinopteri; order Cichliformes; family Cichlidae; genus Pundamilia; species Pundamilia nyererei. The sequence continues at coordinate 2,883,033 of NW_005187440.1, read as the reverse complement.
TATTATGATTAGTACTGTCAGTGAACTAGTAGCTGTACATAGTTATACCATATATAGCAGTGATATCTGTACATGGTGCAACAATAGCAGATATCTGGATTTATAAATGACATACTGAGGAGTACTGAATTACTAATGCTTTGCGTTTTCTTGCTGTTGTTCCCGTTCATCTTTATTTAAACTCTCTGCATGTATTCGTGTGTGATAGTATTTGCCACTCTCTTTGTGTGTGCGTTTCTCTTAAAGCATTGAGCCACCCACACTCCACCTTTTCCTGCTGCATATCCATTACACCTCCCTCACCAAGCCACGACCTTTGTCTCCTTCAGCACTCACACCTCTCAGCCAATCGGCTGGCCCCGTCTGGCACCCTCCAGCCGTGGCCCTTGACCTCGATCAGAGGTCAACACCATGACTGGGATTTTATTAACCCCCCCGCATTGTTCCACAAGGAGGTCTGCCACTCACAGCTAGGGATGAAAAACTGGAAGATTCATTGCTTTTCAAAGTCAGATGTTGCCAAGATGGCTTGGAAGGCTTTAAAAGAAAGAAAAAGAATACTCTTTGATGTCGAACTAAATAAAAAATAAATCTCTTTAACCGAAACACTGATGTCATAAAATTGTGAATGAAATAAAACATTGTGCAGTTCTGACCAACTGTTATTTATCTTACTAACTAGAGGCTAACATGAATGTCTCTTTCCTCTTTTGACCAGACACACACACACACACACACACACACACACACACACACACACACTTGTTAATCCCTTGTTTAAAGATCACGGTATTCTGAGAATTATTTAAACTGTGCAGAGGTGAAAAAGTGACTCATGTCAGAGGAGAAATCAGAGACGTCAATATTTGCTCTATTTCAGGGAATGTATATGCGAGTGCTGTGCAAGAAGCAACAGTCGTGTCATTATGCATGCTCTGACCTCGCTGAACTACACCCATTCTGCTTTGACTCAATGTGATTCCTCAGTGTGTGTGATGCTACTCTCTCATTTAGTCTCCAGAATAACATTCCAGGGATGAAGGATTCAAATAAAGACTTATGTTTATCAAAGGAACACCCAAAATCTTTGCGCTATTCTGGGCACAAGTGATGTTTTTCAGTGTACTTTTGGAGTAGAAATTAAAGCGTCACATTTTGGCGCCGGTTTAGGCTTATAAGCTACTTTACAGGTACCTGAATCGACTATGTTGTTGTCATCTGAGGAAAGGAAATACCTGAGAGTTTGCCTCAGTTAGAAGCATAGTTGTAGTTGCACAGAGGCATGCAGAAGGGTTGAGCAGAAGGGTTTCATTGCACATAGCAATGAGAGCAAAAATAGTTATATATTGCAAACTGGTATACAGTGGTTTCCCTAACACCACCTTCAGATTGCTAATTATTCTGTTCTATATTCTTTACCTGGCAGCAGACCAGCAGAATTCATATTGTGCTCATGTTACAGGTATTGTAACATGAGCAAGGAAAGCCTTTGGATGGTTAGGGTCATGCTGCTACTTTTCCTATGCTTAAACTCTTAAATTTTATGCTGTTCACGTTTCAATCGGACAATTTATGAAGCCTAACACGAAGTATGTATATTTTTGGAGAACAAAACATTGTTGAACATTTTTAACAATGCTGAGTTAGTTTTAGGATGTACTCACACAGCATGTTTAATCCCCCAAATCCAGTTTGTTTGACCGTTGTGGGCTTGAAAAAGCGAGCTAAGGAACAGTTCAGTTGATCTTGTTGGACTTAATGCCCAAGCACAGAACATGAAAGGCCGCTTCAGCACAGCCCAACTGAAAATCAGTGTATCAGATAACTGATAAATCTACAAGGCAAGCAAGATTTGCCAAATAGTAAGCCGCAAAGCAAACAGAATCACGAACGCAAAGCGATTCGATTTGGATTCAACAAAAATCATCACATTGTGAAGAAATTCATGTGACAGTGAGGATGGGAGGGACGATGCTCATATGCTCAGATTTGACAGAGTGTAGTTGTTGTGGGGGGGCAGGCTCTGCAAGCAAATGGGCACAGTCTTATAGTTTTATTATGATGTGAGTTCGGACATTGATACTGTTTTAATGCCACAGCTGCTTCCTGTTTAAAAGTCAGGGGGTTGTCTGATTGGGGTTTTCTCTCTATTATTGATTACTTCTCTGTATTAAAGCACCTTGAGGAGACTTTTATAATGATCTTGCTCTGTATAAATAACATTGAATTGAATTTGCATAGAGGTTGGAGTTAGGGTGGACATCCCAAGCAGCTCAGAAGCTATAACTGTACATTATCCACAAGATGCAGTGACTCTACGATGCTCTGATCACTGCTTTATAGCAATCTAGAACACATCTAGTTATCTGAGTAACTAAAGGAAAAAAAAACATTGAGAAGGCCAAAACAGGAGTAAATTCAGTCACTGCTCTGTGGTGTGTGAGTGTTTATCATTACTGTTGTGCTGTTTCAGTGTTAATTCAGTTAATTAACTCGAGGCATTGCTTTCCCCGTGGGCTTTTTGTACAACCCAGTTGATTTTAATTCTATCCTGTCATGATTAGAACTCTTGGCATGTGTAGTAGAGTTAGTAGCAATAATAATAGCCCTTGTTACTGTGCCACTGTTGAATACAGTATGTGTGAACAAGCACACCAAAAGGATTTCTTGAGCTGCGTGCTGTATTAAGTCAGTTTGACAGAATCTGGGGTTTCACACCATATGCCAACCCAGCTGCTGCTCCCAGTAGTTCAGTGCTCCCCTGCCAAAAGTGGCTTTGGGTGTGTTTGTGGTCCTCCCTGTGTGGTTAAAAGATCCCCACCGTTTACACTGTGCAGCCTACTTGTGGTAAACGTCTACAAAAGAGTTTCAGCTCCCTGGTCAAAGGGAATAAGATGGAGTAGAGAGGGGTTCTATAAAAAGAGCTGTTAGCTTTGTTTGGCTGGTGCTGTCTGTCACCGCCAGTGGTTTTGTTTTTTTGTTTTTTTGGGGTGGGGGGTGTAAAAACAGGCACATGCACACTGAGTGGCGAGCTGTGTATGTGTGTGGGAGCAAAACCACGTGCATGGGTGTATTGCACATCCGCATCTACAGGAAGTTGGTTTTGCAGGCCTTTGTTATCCGAAAGGTGCCATCAGTGACTGAGTATTGTTTATTCTTTTGCTGCATTGTAGCCTGGCCAGATGTGAATGCGAACACCTTCAGGCAACTGCACGTCAGTTAAGGCTGAAAGTGGCGTCCACACACCTGCAGTTTTGGATTTCACTTACAAGACTGTTTTAAGTGACGGTTTCACTCACTAGACCTCAACATCAGGCCCCACTGTGCACAAAGTTTCACATCCCAATTACTACAACACTCCCAAGAATACATGAGATGTTTATAAGCTACAGGGTGTAAGTTTGACTTCAGCTGTGATGCAGTGTGTATGCTGCTGTCTACAGGGTGTTGCATAAATAATGCAGTTCACAGGACACTGTGTATCCACCAGCCCAAGTGTTGAATTACGTATTGTAAAGAAAAGAACATGGCAACCCGACAGAAGCTTCTGCATTAGGATGTGTGTTTGCATTGCTACACAGTGATGCTATAATCTTAAAAAAAAAAAAGAGGAACTGTTATATCTTGTATGTAGTTTATTTATTAATTTCCCCTATGACGCATGCTACTTTTGAAAAGAGAAGTGTGACAAAGGATGTCGATGAATGCTTTTGCTTCACGAGTGAAATAGTTCTGAAAGTATTTCTGCAGTAGTCGTTTGGTCCCTTTGCAATCCATGTCATCTACACTTAATTACAAACCACCTACATTTAATTGAAGTCATCTCAGAAGACAATATTTCCAGTTTGAGTTTGTTGATGTGTCTCTTTTTACCAGTCTGTCTACTCTCAAATCATATGTGTGTAATTCATGATAAGAGATTTTGTACTTGTTTAAATACAGGACACTATGGTCCATAAAGATAATTTTATTTACATTCTTTTCTTGTGGTTTACTACGTTACATTATGTTAGAATGATTTACAAATTCTGTTGAATCAGCTGTGCTTGTACCGTGTATGTTGCATCAAACTGGAAAGACTTATTCCACTCTCCTTTAAACTTGAAATCGAATATATTTGTAAATAAAAAATAGGTTGATTTTTAAATGCAGAGTCATTCTCCTGTAATAATAATAATTAAACATTTTTCATATGCATTGTTTACTCTTCACTTTTCATCAGGGTAACGACACAAAGCATAACGAACAGAATAATGACGGCCCTTATGGCTGCAGAGACACACGCCATTAGCTCCAATATTTACATTACAACAGAAAAAAGCGGTTCTAAAGCGTGTTGTTCTCCGTATGTGTGCACGCGCTATTAAACTAATTGGTTTTATCACAACAAAACCTCATGCTGCTTTCTGAGAGTTCTCAGCATGACTCGATGATGTACTGACAGCTGAGCTGCGTGCCCTCGGCATTGTTGTCTGCCTAAATACTAGCCCTGTTTGAAAGCCTGGAGGAAAGAGCAGTGAGGGGCAAATGCTCTGCTAAATTTCCTTGTTGTGTAGCTTCAGTTATTGATGTGATATAAACAGTGTGTTGACACATTACTACTAAAGCATCAACTGAAGGCCCAGTTTCTGCTGTCAAGTGTCTTTGTCTTGGTAGATTGATCATGTGTGCAGTAGTTAGTCAGATTGGCTACAAAGTCCCTGGCATACAACCCTGAACCTGTTATTTTATTTTATTTTTTTGCAGAGGGACAGTTTCTCAGTATACGGCGAGTACTGCAGTAACCATGAAAAGGCGTTGAGGCTTCTCATGGAGCTGAACAAGATCCCCGACATAAGGACCTTCCTACTGGTAAGACACCAGTGCTCCTCTCCTCTGACTTGTCCTGTCCTTGCACGCTCCTCGAGTCATCAAATCTGCCTTGCTTCTAAAATTTAATTGCCTTCCTTCCCTTTCTCGTTATGACTCTAACTTCTCTCCTCATAATTATTAATAATAAAAAAATAAAATCTTCCAAAAAAAAGTTTCCATTATTGTATGCATCCTTTTTTGGTCCCATAATACATCCTATTTTCTTGCTGGTATATTTCCCTGCCTTCTTCCGTTGCCCTACATTTCTTTCCTCCCAAGAGCCTCATCTTGCTTATTTCTTCATCATCCGCCTCCTTTTTTTCTCCTTCATTCATATCACCTCCACTTCCATGTTAACACTTGAATAAAGGGCAGAAACCGAAATGAGGTCAAATGTTTCCTCCTGTGCGGACAGGATGCGACCAGCATCAAGGTCACTTTAATGCATTGTTGGTCTCGTAGTGTTTCCACTGCCAGCTGTTTCCGTGTTTTGACACTCAAACCTTTGGGCCCTGGACAATCAACTTTAGAATGGGGAAAAGGGGGGAAGGCCTTTGAGCTGGGGTCCAGCCACTGAAATCATGTGCAGATCCTGGGCCAGCCAGCTGTGGAGAGTTGGCAGCCTTTCTGGGATTGGCCAAGAGATCTGAAGCCCCACGTTTGTCACTGCCTGATGGTTTGCTTCCATGGTTTTATTCTGAGCCACAGGAGTGGGAAAAAGTAGGATCACTGTTGCTGTGCTGCGCTGCACCCCCCACCCCCACGCCACTGCCCCCCACATCCTCCTCCTGGCCGTGTCATGCTACAATTGATTGGTTGGGTCTAGCACCACAATAACGAATCCAAAATAAAATCACTGCACAACATCTGCTTTTGTATTAAAGTGGTTGTCAGACCTGCTTTGTCATCTCAAATTGTCGGATGAGCTCACATGTTTGGTGTAGCAACAACCAGCAAAACAGAAACGACACAGAGTCACTGAGATTTGAACGTGCGTGAGGTACCGGCGTAGAAAATATGGGAAGCTTTTAAAATTATATTTAGAAGAGACTCAAGTTTTGCATCTACATTTGTCAGTTTGTTAGTTTGTTAACTGCTACAAATCATTTTCATGGTCATTTATATGCAGTATAATATGTATTGCCATTAGCTTTTTCCCCCAGCTGTTTAATCCCATTGGATTTTTTTTTCTGGATTACACAGTTTCCATTCAAATTTAATCACACAACTGAGGGAGCTTCTGAAATTGTATCCAGAAACTGCAAGTGCTAATTGCATTGGAAGACTACAGAGAAAAGCGAAGTGAAAGCAAGAAGGAGGTCAGAATGAAGAGCAGAGGGAATTCTGGCTTTTAAGCAGGCAGATTACAAATAAGCAAAAGATAAGAGGGAATGAAAGCATGAGAAAGTCTGTATAGGAGCGGCGGTGTGGGCGAGAAGTGGCGAGGGGCAAGTGTTTAACACATTAGGAATTTGTGGAATTCCAAAGTTGCACATTTTCCCATCAAAAATGCTACTGGAAAAAGCCTAACCCTCCGCACCGACTTCTCCTGCTAGAAGGGTATTACGAGGAGATTATTTAGCTCTAAACTGATCTCTTACATTTCTACCCACTGATAAACACTAGTGGTTTATCGGCATGGCTGCTTTTGATCTCTCTTCCCATCCTGACAGGATGCACTCTAGCAAAAAAATAGAGAAACCATGACTGTAACTGTAACTACTTTTTTTCCCTTTTACTCTTAAAAAAACACCTATATTCAGCTGCTTAGGGGGTCTTTTTTTCAAAGCCCAAATATTCTGTGGAATGAGGTGACGTTACGGAGGTTTCAAAGTGATCCTTGGTGAAAAGAGGGGATGTTTTTGAGGGGGTTTCCACTAGTGAAGCAGAAGAAATGTAGCAACATTTCAACCTTGCTTTCCTCTGAGTGAAGCAAAACCAGACGGATGTTTAACTTTGCACAAAACCTCCCCCCAAAAAAACAAAACACAAGTTTAAAATAGAAAAAATAAAGAGTTTTTTGTTTTTGCTTTACACGCAAGCTTTTTCAACCTGATGTTTAGACACATAATCATTTATACAACAATGTGCATTAACATGTATTGTTTTTTTGGTGGGGGAGGTTAAATGGTAAATGGCCTGTATTTATATAGCGCTTTACTAGTCCCTAAGGACCCCAAAGCGTTTTACATATCCAGTCATCCACCCATTCACACACACATTCACACACTGGCGATGGCAAGCTACATTGTAGCCACAGCCACCCTGGGGCGCACTGACAGAGGCGAGGCTGCCGGACACTGGCGCCACCGGGCCCTCTGACCACCACCAGTAGGCAACGGGTGAAGTGTCTTGCCCAAGGACACAACGACCGAGACTGTCCAAGCCGGGGCTCGAACCGGCAACCTTCCGATTACAAGGCGAACTCCCAACTCTTGAGCCACGATTAATAATCTTTATTTTCCTTTCTTCTTAAGCACTGTATGTTGCTCGGAGGGAAGAAAAGCACAGATATTCCCCTGGAGGGCTACCTCCTCACTCCCATTCAGAGGATTTGCAAGTACCCCCTGCTGCTGAAGGTACTGTGCACCTGCTACAATAAGAAACTTGACCCTGACATCAAATAATAATAATCAGAAACAGGTCTGTGATGAGACCAGCGTCTCTTATTTTTAAAACCTCCATCTTCCTCGTCTTAGGAGCTGCTAAAGAGGACTCCCAAGAAGCATGCAGATTATCCGGCGGTGGAGGAGGCTCTGCAGGCCATGAAGGCCGTCTGCTCCAACATCAATGAGACTAAAAGGCAGATGGAGAAACTGGAGGCCCTGGAACAGCTGCAGTCCCACATCGAAGGATGGGAGGTAAGGAGAAAGACATGTTCATCGACATGTTTGAGAAAGACCTCAACCTCTGCTATCCTCATCTATCTTAACAGTTAAACTCCGCTGTAGCCAAATCACTGCTTTAAGCACAGGGGCCACTGACAGGGCTTGAGAGCCGTGTGAAGGGTCCAGTGAATTTTTCACGCCTCCCTCACCCACCACAACAGAGGCCTTGTCTTAGCGGGCACCACTGGGACAATCCACCCACACAGGGTGCCGAGGGGGATGCCAGAGGGCTTGCTGCCCAATCAGAAGAGACCTAAGCAGCAGGGCCTCAGTCTCACATGTACTGGGATGGTGATGTGGTAGGACCTTTTGGAGGAGAGAAAAGACAAAACTGAGGGATAGAACCAGAGAAGGGGCCCCACTGGGACATCCCACTATCTGCTTGCCAAAACCTGCCATTCCCTCTGAAAGAAGTTGCAGTTTGACTCTGATATGATAGCTGTGCCTCTGGAAAAATAGAAAGAAAAACAACAAATGGTTTTTCAGCTTATCAGTTATGTTTTTCACTGTTAAGCTTTAACCACTGTAATGCCCCACGTCCTTTATAGACCTCAGGAAGTGGTGCTGATGTAGTTAGCCAATCAGGATGGGAGAAGATGCTGAGAAATTATTCAGTGAGTTTCGTGAACTCTCAAATGTACAGAAGTAGTTTGCATTAAGGTTTAAAATATTTTAAACGATACAACTTTCAGTTTTGTGCCGTTGGTTAAATGAGTCAGTCTGCTATTGAAACATGCAAGAAACATTTTCACTATTTTTTTACATTATCGATGTAGGATAATGGATAATTTAAATGATTTCTAGTTTAATTCCTAAATATAATAATTGTCCCCTGTGTTAGATTGTTCTGATTTAAATTTTTTCTTTTCCTCTAAACACAAAAAGGAGTCATGGAAAGGCACTTTACTCTGACCTTGCCCCCTGTAGAGCCTTCAACCTAACAGCATTAGTCTCGCTCTTCTTTCCTCTCTCCAGCCACTCTCAAAGGCTAATCACCTCCAGCCCTAATGGTGGAGGCCGCTGGTTGTAGCAACGCATTACTGCTTGGATTCACTACGCACGTGCACGCATGTGTACCCTTTGCATACTGAGTCATGCATCATGTGGCTGTAAACACAAGTCCAGCCTTTCTCTGCACCTATTCCCAGCAAACCCCAGACTGGTGCAGTTTAACTTGAGCGTGAAACATGATCTCCTCCCCCAAGCCCAGTCATAAGAAAAGCTCAAAAAATAATAATAATTTTTCTCTCTATGAACTTTGGAGATATACACATCTATTACAGATATGTAATCATGAGAATCGATTATGAATGCTTAAGAGTTGGTGTGGCCCACTGTGGGGGTTTCCACAAGTCTCTGGTAGACTGGAGTTAGAAACTTCAAAGATGACACTAAAGCCCAGATCTGTTGGCTGACGTGACAGAGGGTGATGGGTATCCTGCAGGCTAAAGGGAGTAAGGTGTCCACACATGGGTGTGTTTAGTTCCAGATGATTTGGAGTGGAACGATTTGTAGAACAATGAGTAATGAGTTGTCTTTTAGAGTTATTATTATATTACTTGGTAGCCTTGTTTTGACAGCTTTAGCGAGCTGTGTGTGACCTCAGGCCTTCTCTATAGAACGTTATCCAGGCTAAGTTCAATCAATTAATGTTTCACATTTGGTCATTCGTGTCTTGTGCAGGAAGTGTAATCTAAAATCTTGTGTTTAACACACAGATTGTCGGTTCAGTGCATAACGTTTGTGTCACTGTTTTAAGAGAAACAGTCGTTTCAGTCTTAATGCGCTGTGGTCCATTTGATAGCTGACGAGAAACGGCTTTTTATGTAAGAGCTGATCACACCCTGTGAAAGTGGTTGGCGGTAGAGTAACACATTACATCTTATTGTTTAAGTGCATTGTGATGGGCTGGGCTTCTGAAAACGGTTTTTAAACCTCGCTCGGCATGATTGCCGTACACAGATTTGTGCCAGATTCCCTGCACAAATTCCCTTCTATCCATATATTATCTACCTATATCTATATAGGTGTGTTTTTATATGTGGGGATGTATTTTTAGCTGTTTGTGTGCAAACATTTGCATCCTGAAAGGAGAATAAATGATTAAAATATGTTTTGTTTTTCCCCCCCATCACAAGTTCAGTGACTAACCAGTGTGAGGCTAATTGTCCCAGCTTGGAGCAGCACACAGTTCATATTTTTATATTTTTGAACTGGAGAAATGTAAAAATGAAGATGAGCGGAGGGGGGTGGAGCAGCTGTGTTCAGTCTTCCCTATCATTGAGGAAGGAATGAAAACAAACTGGTCAGAGTGTGAAAGTTGAATTTTATATTGTTTCAATGAGGTTGTGAACTCTTTAAGTTTTGATGCAGGCAGAGGTGTTTTCTTTGCAGCTGTCAGTTCTGCTGTACTGGGAGTACTAAAAGTTTCCATGCTCTCCTCTAATAAAATAAACAGCCACTGAAGCACATGACCAATCTTCCCTTTTAATCTTGTGTTTCTTCTTCTTCTTTCTTCTTCAGGGAACCAACTTGACAGATATCTGCACAGAGCTCCTGCTTCATGGAAATCTTCTGAAAATTTCAGCAGGCAACATCCAAGAACGTGTCTTCTTCCTGTTCGATAACCTTTTGGTTTACTGCAAAAGGAAGTCCAGGTAAGGGAGGCCTTCAAAACCGTGGGCCAAGAGCAGTGAGAACAAGAAAGCATTCAGACCTTTTTTATTTTTATTAGCAGACCAGCGTAAGGAAGCCAGACGTGGAAAATTAGAGCAAATGCCCACATTCTCGCTAATGTAGACCCATCTTTAGCATGCAAGCAAAACAAAAACACCTACGTGTGTCTGCTGGCTCCAATACCTGCAACTTTATGAATATGAATGTCCTCCAGACACACGGCACTGGCATCAGCAGATGTTTTCCCTGCTGACTGTAACCACGGTGTTTGTCCCTTTTCCCAGGGTTTCTGGAAAGAAGTCCACCAAGAGGACCAAGTCTATCAACGGGCCTCTCTATGTGTTCAGGGGCCGAATTAACACAGAGGTGATGGAGGTGGAAAATGTGGAGGATGGAACAGGTTTGTGTTTGCCCAGCAGCGTCACCTTGCGAGACCGTCTATATGCTGTCAATCATTTAAGTCTTCCAGAGTATTTATTGAACCATTTCTCACGAGGTTCTTGTTATTTATGAGGCAACTCAGTCTCTCTATCTGTTCCCTTTTTCTTTTCTTTTGTTGTAAATAATCAAGCCAGTGTAGAAAATTTCAACGGTAGAGGTGCTATTTGCATACACTGCTCGCTTTTGATTTCAGGTCTTTGTTCATAAAGCCGTGCCTTTTAAAAACTTCAGGTCTTTGTTCATAAAGCCGTGCCTTTTAAAAACTGTCGATTGGAAATGAATCAGGTACTTTGTTGACAGTTAGGGTGGAGTATCATATGTGTGTGCCTAGTTTCAAACAGGATGTAGCTCACAAACTCATATACCACCTTTTTGATGTCAACAACGCAGGAATAGGTTTAGGTGTCGATAAAAATCTCAAGTGCAAAAACACAATCCTGAGCTAGGTGATAAAATTATTGTGCTCTCATTCAGGGTGAGATATCATACCATCGCGCGACTCATCTGCAGTCTTGGAGTGATACGGTCACCCTTGTGCTTTGCTCTTGTGGTTTAGTTGCGAGGCACCATGCTGGGTTGGTACTCGCTGTCCCCTGATGAAGAAACGCTCGGTCCTTCCGCTCACGTTTCCTCTTTTTTTTTCCGTCTCTCTCTTCTATGCTGGCAATTTATTTTGCAAGCTCACATGACCTTTTTCTGCATGTTAGCTGTCACATTTAGATAGCTGAGAGGGAAACCACAAAGAAAAACAGGCCTTATTCGTAGAACTTAGGGCTACCTCATTGGAAATGCATACATGTGTGAAGTCTCAGAACACAGATTATCTGATTATCTAATGCTGACAGCTTTGATGGAGTGGAATTAACCAGCATCAAGTGACCTGAAACCTTTCGCCACACAGTTATATAAAGGTGACTTAAATTTGATTCATTTAGGTAATTTGTTGTAAAATTAGGGCAAAAGTCTTCACATTTGCAAAAATTAAGAGATAAAAGAACCGCTTCACTTGCAATCTGTAGCTGTCCCAATAGGTCTACTGCATATACTTAAATCATTTTTCCTAGAATCCCTCTTTTCCGTCTGAGTGGCTGAAAAGGGTCTCGGCACAGTATGGGAGTGTGTTTCAACACCCGAACTCCCATGGAACAGCAGGCTCTGCTCCCTGTGATCTGTAGTATCTGATCTATTTTTATGACCTTTGAGCACGAAGCTAATGCACTCCATTACCAGCGGCCATTCATTATTCAGTAGCTGTTCACCTGCAGCTAAATGGATGATAAAATTAGAAAGGGGTACGAGGAGCGATTTTTGTCGAGTCGGTGAAAAAACGGTCCTTTCGCTACTCTTAGTGTGCATCCTGTGTCATCTTAATTGGCTTGTAAATCATCCCGTGAGGTTGTAAATCCTCTGTAAAGATAGCTTTAATGCTAACTTTACACATGTGACCTGATTGCAGTAACTACTTTCTTTACTTACCTTTGAGGTTCCTGTTACAGGTAAACATTTGAATTGTTTTTGAGCCTTAAAGAAAACTGCGAGGTCACCTTAGCCTAACAGTCTTCCATCTTTTTGCTTCCCAGCGGACTATCACAGCAACAACTACACAGTGACCAATGGCTGGAAGATCCACAACACAGCAAAAAACAAGTGGTTTGTCTGCATGGCCAAAAACGCCGAGGACAAGCAGAAGTGGCTGGATGCCATCTTGAGGGAACGGGAGCAAAGAGAGAGTAAGTGGCATTTTTCTAAAAGGCCATTTCTACTGTGTAGTTTGTGGGGCAGATGGCGACAAACCAGAGTCCTTTTATTTTGTAATCGTGCTTTTGCAAGAAAGTCTGCGTATGAGAGCGACTCTGTTTTCCCTTTGTTGGCGTGTTTCACTGTGTTTGTATGTATTGCCTTCTGCTCTCAGTCACAAGCTGAAAGTCTGGCTTTTCTTGATCTGCAAGATTCCGTTTTTCTTTTACTCGTTATCTTTCATGCCGCATTCTTTACTTTCATTCCAAGAATAGATGTAAATCGGAAATACACAGGTGGAGTTAATGTTACTTAATACATTCCAGTATGCAGGATCAAAGATTCAGCTTGTCCAGTACCATGACTGTTTTTAGTGGAATGCAGTTATCACTTTTGTTAGACACGTGTTTTTTCTGAATGCTCTAGGAATCGTTTGTCAGTTCAATAGCATGCCCGATACTTTGAAGTCTCTGTGTGGGGGCTTGTTTTGGCTTTTGCTTTTCCTGATTTTTAGCTGTAACCATCCTGTTTGGCAGCTTCTGCTGCTGGCTGGTAAGCTGCCCTACATGTCGGCGTCACTCTATATACCCAAACTATCAAAGCACCTCAGCTGGCACCCACTAATGACTGTGGATGTGCTTCTGACCTGGATACGATGTTCACATCCCGCAGCCATGTCCCACCTTGAATGAGCTGCCTGGCTTTGTTTGTAAAACAGAGGCTTAGGTGACATGACATTTGGGAGGTTACCTGGTTGACCCTTGTGGTAGAAGCTGCGAGAGGAAGAAAGAGAAATTAGTGACAGTGGCACATTTGGCAAATCAGAGCATTTACTGTCAACAAAAACATATTCATTGACAAAGAGGATAAAAAAGGCATCCTGGTCAAATGCTTAAAATAGAAAAGCTTTCACTTTTCAAAGAAAGTGAAACAGTTCTGTGAAACAAGTGTGTTTTAATGAATCTGCATCTATTTTTACTGTGGTAAAACTTTTGATATGCATTTTTGGCAACCCTTGAAGTGTCACGAGGAAGTGATCGTGGCACATATTTGCATTAATGTGCAGAGAGTCAAATGCACTTAGTGTTCATTCATTAATAGAAAATAGAAACCCCAGCACCACTTCCACTCATTTTGTAATTAGCAATGAAAAGCGATCATCTTGTTTCCTTTCAACTTCTGACTCTTTTGCCTCCAAATGTGTCCCCACCTGTTCAGCACCAGCCATCTGTCTTTGTTATGTTCGCCGAATTAGACGGTGTAAAAGGCTTTGACTGGTTTTGCTGGGGCACAAAACGGGCCACCTGATAATGTTGATGGCTAAAACCCAAAAGCAGTCAGACAATGATTTGGCTGAATCCAAATGAATGAAGATTTAGCTGTGTCTGCTGTTTAACAGAGGACAATTACTCGATTTAACCTTAATCGTTCCTTAGTCGTTTTTTAAAATTACATCTGCAATTTCGGACCCCATTGAAGGATTTGGAGCAGAGTTTGACGTTATCGGCATTCGATTCTGTGATGAAAGGGTTTCAGAAAAGGAACGAGTATGAAGGAGTGTGCTGCAGCCTGTGGTGTTGAGTTTCAACCCGGCGGAAATCGACCTGAGGCGAACAGATGCCAGATCAGTCACAGTTCCCAATTTTCCCTACTCTCTCCCCTTCTGTTACCCTCGCTGCCGTACACTCTGCTTTCACTGTGCTTACCTTTCTTCCAAGCTCTTTACCCGTCTAGACAGCAGCATGTTTTACTGTAATAAATCCTGGCAGCGATCCTTTTCACATCTCTCCCTGCATGCATTATTAGTTTTCTTGACATGGCTTACTTGTTGTAGCTTTTTTTTCTCCTTTTTTGCTCCAGTCCTTTACCGTGTTAGACATATGACTCCCTTTAAAGCCCCCCAACCCCCCAAAAGGACTTTCATTGTTCAACAACTGCCAGCTGGAAGCGGTGTTCTCGTATCAGTGTTTTTGTGGAAGTTTAAGAGAAAACGGACGTCGGATACCGTGATAGGGTTTTATCTCGTGCCAGTGAGCATGGGAAGATGAGGAGTAGTACAAGACAAGCTCTGACAGCTGGAGCAGAATCTGGGGGGGGGGGCGTCTCCGCTGGACAGGTCCCGTCTGTTGTTCAATGACACTCATTGTTTAAGTCTACTCCAGCTGCTGCCAAATGTAATATAACCCCACCTCCATCACAGCCAGTGGAGATCTCCGAAGAATCAAAGGAGAAAATTGGATTCTAGAATAAGCCGTGCAACTTTTCGCATTGTTCGCCCCACCTCCCCTCTTTTCAGTGGGTCACAATCCTACACCATCACTCAAGTTCTTGCCTTTTTAAATGGTTTGACTTGAATAATGCATTTTAAAGGGTATAAGTTAGTTTTCAGCATCATTGCATAGTTTATCCCGAACACCACAGATATCTATAAAGTATTAATAATGCTGAAAATATATAATATAAAGTATACTTGGGCACAAGGCATAAA
Source organism: Pundamilia nyererei (assembly GCF_000239375.1). Taxonomy (NCBI): domain Eukaryota; kingdom Metazoa; phylum Chordata; class Actinopteri; order Cichliformes; family Cichlidae; genus Pundamilia; species Pundamilia nyererei. The sequence continues at coordinate 2,867,952 of NW_005187440.1, read as the reverse complement.
AAAATGGAAAAACAAAAGTGAGGTCAGAGGTCGAATGTGACACGATATTTTGAATACCCACATACCAGTATCATTTCCTAAATGTTGCCAGTATAAACAAAGTTAGTGATATTTTAAGCACAGTTTTAAAGAAAGGACATTTTATGAAAGTGTGACCTCATTAGACCTTGAAAACAAGTACAAAGTAACACGAAAAAAAGAATCACTCCCTATATGACTATACGTTGTCAATGCAAATCATTGCAGTCAGAAAATGCGTAGTTTTATATCTATATAGCATTACTAGCACATTAGCAGATCAAACTATTGACCTTGAAGAAGAGGTGAGGTCTCAAATGTGACACATATTTTAAACATCTATATGGTACTTTCCATATGTTGATAATACACACGACACATGTGAGAATCATAGTTTTTAAGTTATAAGACTTTTAAAAGGCAATTTTCGACCAATAAATCATTAAGTTGACCTTGATGGGTGTAAGCTAAATTTGAACGGATTGTAAACATGACCCTGCTCTACACCCTTACAAAGTTTGATCTGAATTCATTTTGATGAATGACACACAACGCAAACATAACCCTCTTGGCTGAGGTAATAAAATGAATTATTTGAGAGAATTAGCAGAAAAAATTAATTGCTAATACACTTGGTAATATTTTAGTACAAAAGCTGCTGTAAAACGTTTTAAAATAGCAAAAGATATAGTAAAAAGGTAAAATGTTGATCATTGCATTTTGCCCAGTGAACTGTAGTGGTGCCCCATGTGTGTCGCTTTTGAAATATAGCACTTTGCAGTTTGGGAGCCTGATGTGCCTCTCCGTAGAGTCCAGCAGATTAGGGAGTCACAGTTGGAGCAGAGTCGAGTTGCTTGAGTCCAAAAGTCTCACTTTGCAGTCCAGAAGTTCATCAAGGCCCTGAACAACTTTAAGCAGCACAAACGGTATACTCACTGAAGACTGGAGTGGCAGGCCTAACAATGCTTTATTCCGCTTTATAATAAAGGAATAATGTTTAACAAACGGACACAGGAACGAGATCAAGATCACGCTGACCTCTTGAACTTGACTTACTCTAAAACAGCTCGTCTAGGGGAGATTAACATCTGGGTTTGTGGCAGACCCAAGCCGGCATGGCTTCATTCCATCTGTACAACAACAGACTGCAAACACGCAGTCCAGGCTAGCAGCACCGTGACGTGTTTTTGCCTCTTTGCTTTTATGTAGATAGCCGTGCAGTGCAAGTCTGTCCTGTAGTGGTTCGGCTATATTTTTCTTGGCTGAAATCTTGTTTGTTCATTGATTTCTGCTCCCAAATTTTTTCATAGTCTTACTCTGTTGAAGGTCCTTGTATTAAATACAGTGAATCCTCGCAGCTCTAACTTGCTTCATGTTTGTTTTTTGTTGTTTTTAGGTCTCAAACTGGGAATGGAGCGGGATGCCTATGTGATGATTGCAGAAAAGGGCGAGAAGCTCTACCACATGATGATGACCAAGAGTCGACACCTGATTAAGGACAGGAGAAAGAAGCTCAGCATTGTGCCCAAGTGCTTCATGGGAAAGTGAGTTTCTTGGCTTCCTGAGTATGGGGGTCTCTGTAGGTTTCAAGAATGTGACTGCAGTGCCACGCTGTTCACATGAGGGTCTTTACAAATTGTTCTTACGTAAGATCAGCAGGCTTTCAAAGGCGCTGGTATCCAGTCTCCCCAAGTCCTGGCAAAATGCCTAAACTGCTTTATCCCTGCATCCCCTTGACTGTAATGAGCCCCCCTCACAGTCTGCTCTCATGGGTTATAGAAAGGGCCACGTTGCTGCCTACTCCCCCCCCCCCATGCCATATCATTGAGCACACACTGACACAGAGACTTTCATTAGCAAAGGGCCTTTAGCTGCTTCAACAGGCCATTCCACTTTATGTCCCCTTGATGTCTCCGTGCAGTGAGAAGAAAATAAGAGACTTGCTTCTACTTCCCTGGTTTCCTCTGCATGCACATCAGTTTTTGTAAGATCCTGAGCAGCAATTAAAATTCTTTCTGGCACCATCTCGGGGAAACAAAACATAAAAACTAGGCAACGCTTACGATGGAGACTGATGGCCGCTCTTGTAAAGAGAAATCAGGGAGCAAGCATTAACGTCTGCAACACTGCCAAAGCGGCCTCTCAGTATATCAGAGATTATAAAATGCGTACCTCACGCAAAAGTGTTTTTAAAAATGTATTTTTTATGCATGAGTAAATGTAGTGGATGATAACAGAGGAATCACACCAGTGATGGTGCCCAGAAGTGAATTCATAAGACTTTAAAAATATGCAGTGGTGTTTATTAGAGTCAAGTTAACTCTTCCATGTTTTCAAATCAGTTTCTGTTTCTGCTAGGAATTATAGTTTGCCATACTATGTGTCCGTATCTGTGCAAGTTTGTGTGTGTGTGTGTAAGCTTTCATAGTCAGAGCATATTCCCTTTTTATCATCTTCTCTGGAAGGCAATGATTCATCACCAAATACTTTCAGTTCAGGTCACTATCAGAACAGTAGTTTTCGATCGTTTTCCAATTTGAGTGTTTCTGCTTTTGCCCGCCCCCATAAATGCATTTTTAAATTTCTTACTCTCTCATCTCTTTACACTCACTGTCATATCATTCTACCATCTCCCCCTTTCCTCACTTTATCACTCGTTCATTTCCTGCCAGTAAGTGCAACCACGCGATCTGATATCGTCGTGTTGGTGTTGTTCCCAGATCATCATACTAAATGTTGTTCCAGGATCAGCATTGCAAGTGACCAATCAGAATGTTGTGATGTCATACTTTTGCGACTTCGGGAAAAACCGCCGTAAAACAAAAAACTGTATTTAAGCTGTGAGAAACTGCTTCTGTCCGCCGATCAACGGACCCTAACCCTAACCGTAACCCTTTAATAAACGATAAGCAGAACTGATACTGTCCTTGCAACATTGGAATTTCATAAATGCACAATGGCTTGGCGCACAAAAGAATAACATCAGAACAATGTGATTGGTCACTTGCAATGTTGATCCTGGAACAACATTTTCATGATGATCTGGGAACCACACCAACACGACGATATCAGATCATCTTTGCATTTATTTTTCTGATGAAATTAGCAACGGTCATAGATTTAGTGCTTATTGCATTAAACGGAGATGCTGACTCCGGTTTGATACGACTCTGTTGTGTTGATAGCCTAATTCCATCAAGTCACTGTTGTGGAAAATTGCCGGTGTTAACACTTTTTTTTTTTTCCCTTACTAGCTTAATTTTGGTTGTGCCCATCTTTCCAGTATAAGACCTCTGGCTAGGATGAGCACCTCAAGTGTTCAGCTCCATTCCAATCTGCTTCTGCTCCACTATTCTTTGTTCAAGGGCATGGTTAAAGGGGGGTTGGGATGGCACCACTGGCTATATGTAAAGTTTTAGCCATTGTGCTGTTTTGAAACCAGCAAAACAATTTACTAAATTATGCGGAAGACATGTCTTATATACTGCCTTATTGACTCTGATGAAACCGTAATTTTCAGTCCTAATGGGCGACACATGGACACATTGCCTCACAGCAAGAAGGTCCTGGGTTTGAATCCACCATCTGGCTAGAGCCTTTCTATGTGGTTTGCATGGTCTCCCTGTGTTTATATGGGTTCTGTCCGGGTACTGTGGATTCTTCACACAGTCCAAAGACATGCAGTTAGTGGGGTTAGGTTAATTGGCAATTCTAATTGCCCATAGGTGTGAATGGTCGTCTGTCTCTTTTTGTTAGCCCTGCGACACACTGCTGAACTGTCCAGGTGTACCCTACTTCTCCCCCTATCTTAGCTGGTATTGGCCCCGCTCCTCTGTCACTCTGAAAATGATGATGAAATGATGAAAATGAAGTGCAAGGTAATGAATGGATGGGCATAATGATCAGATCTGAAATTAGCAGTTGAGATCATATACTTATTAGGAAACTATTTACTGAGTTCATAAATTAAGTAAACAAGAGGAGACTTTTATCCAATAAGACTTCTTTTTGCATGTTTGGAAGTTGTAGGCACTCAAATCAGACCACGATTAGATTCAGTGAGCTTTTTAAAATGACTCTTTAAAAAAAAAACAAGTGTTGGTGAAGACAGACCGCATCAGTAGGTGCTTGATTAAACGCATCTGTGGATGAAACTGAAAACACCCAAATGTAAGTTTAAAGAGATGCGGCCAAACAGGCTTAACAAGGTTGTCCAATGTATATTTGTAACAATAACTGTATGATTTTGAAACAATATTTATTGATAGAAGATTTGCTAATAGTAGCTCCATAACAATACATTTTTAAGGTGTAAAACACTACATCTGTAATGGACATTTATGTGGTAAAATATATTTTCAGGCTCTGGTGCAGTATACTTTATATTATACACTCTGTACTAATGCAATGCACAAAAACACAGAAAATCCAGCTGTCTTTTTATGTCTTTCTATTTATGTCTTGTAGAATTTACAGGCTTTTATGGTTCTTTGCCTCTGCTTCTGTTGGGTGTAAAACTAACCTGCGTGTCATTTTCACAATGCATGTTAACTCTAGGCAAGATTTAATTAAGCATGTGGCGTCATAAAAGCCACAAAATTTTAAACTCAAGTAAAAGGTCAAAGGTTCTGACCCACAGTGTCATGCAAATGGAATAGATTATGAATGATGTTTTCAGGAAAAAAGTCTCAAACAAAACAAAACACAAAAGTTTGGAAAATTACATTTTTTAAAATCTTGATGAGGTGTTGTTAGTGTGCATTTAGAAGTAAAATCTGTTGGTTTCTTAAATTTTACTGTATTACTCTGTATATCTTTGTGTTCATTCCCATAACAGCTCTGTGTCCCAAAATTAACCTGACTCTTACATAACACCCACATACCCATACCTAGTGTCCCATTCACTTGAGTCCCCTGTCATTGTCACTTAACAGCCAAAGAACATAAATGGAGACAATGAACACACACTCACAAATATTACAATCATGAAATCATGTTTTATTCTCAGTTTGAGGGAGAAAAGGAAACTCGGGACTTGCTCATGCACATATACAGCTCTACATGTTAGAGCACTCACTTGGCATGCTCTTTTCTCTTCAAAGATTTCTATATAATCATGCATACAATGTGAGCATATGGTTATGTGTTGACTTCATACATACACATGCACACATTATGCGCTTGACATTTACACATTCTTCTCATACACTAGGCTAATAAATCTATTGCATGACTGCCTGGAAGCAAATCCACACATAAGGACAGATTTCACACATACAGCTTTCAGAATTATTACCATGCTGGCGTGCTCAATCCCAGAATTAATGAACATGCACGGACACAAACATGCACCAGCTCTCTCCAGTTCACGGTTCGTCATTATCTGGGCAAGCGATTTCACTCAGCAGCATGAAAGGCAAAGAAGGGGAGAATGTAATTTTCTCCTTCAAACATTTGTTCTGCGCACACTGGGTGTGAAGACAAGTGAGCAGAGCTTAGAAGTGCTTACATTTGAATGGTTAATGCTTGTATTCAAGCAGCTGTGAGGGATATCTGGAGGAAAAGATAAACTATTCATTTTTGTGGAATTTGTGCCATTTATAACTTTGCTCTAGTTTAAAGGACCCCCCCAAACAAAAACCAACAAAATAACCCCAAAACAAACTGCAATACATTTTATCCTTAAAAAGCTTTACCATAGTATGAACATACTAGATTGCATAAGAGTGCCATATGACAGTGAAGCTGTTCTGTAGCTAGGATATATTTCGCTAGCTGTATGGTGTGAGCATACTAGAAAAAAAGATGGCTCTGGTATAAGACACATGGCCTAACAACAATACTTATATCAGTGGAATAGAGTGCAGAAAAACAAACATTATAAACTGCTTTTCTTGCAGTTAAATAGGGTTTAAAAAATTATTTAAAGGTAGAACGCTGTATTAGCTCTGCTAACTAGCAATGATTAGCATGTACATTAGCCACATTTAGCTGTTAGAGCCACAATCTGCAATATAAGGCAGTGCTTGCTTACATACAGACACAATATTAGTTTGAAAAATCACTTCCTCAGACACGACCTAACCTCTTTGTAGGATTTAACATGACTAATGATGTCAGTAACTAAACTTCAGGTTGTTGCATTAACTCAGTATTGATCTGTGTAGTCATTCGCGCTCCGTACATTCACATTCAAAATAAATTTTATCAAACCAAAAATGCCACTTTTCACTCCAGACCGAACTGTAATGAAATCTGCCTTTTAAGTTAAATATATAAAAGTTTTGGCACCATTATGACCAAATCAGCCAATGCTTTTCAGAGTTTCTTAACTGACATGGTTGTTTAAGTACTTTAGCTATGAACAGCAGTCATAGATATCTCTCCATTTTTGTCTTGTGTCCTCAGTGAATTCGTGTCATGGCTCATAGAGAGCGGAGAGATCAGTAAACCTGAAGAAGGAGTCAACCTGGGACAAGCCTTACTTGAAAATGGCATCATCCATCATGGTGAGACAAATTAATGTAGTTATTTCTCCAACTCTTTACTCCTCTGTCATCTTCTAATCCTCTATAACGTTTGCATTTTAGAGCTCTGTAGCTCTCCTCGTCATTTTTCCCCCTGTTTGGTCCTTCTCTGTCTTCAGGCCTGTTTCTAATGGCTCCTTTTCTCTGATTCTCACTCTCTTTCTGTAATTGGTTGACTCATTCATATAACTCACAAATCCTCTGTGTTTTATGGTTGTCCCACAACGATCTGAAATTATTGTCTGGTATTGTCTCTTGCCCGAGGGACACTCATAGGTTTACTTACATGAATTATACATTTAGAAATGAAACAAAATACTCACACTTACTTGGACAGACACTATTATAGAGAGTGTGTATGAACACAACTGCTGCTGTTGCTGACAGGGCTCTTGTATGTAAGTGCAGGCCACTGTAAGTATTTCTACATGCCACACTCTCAGGAGAAATCTGCTGAGACCTAGTGTTCATATTCTTTAATACCTGTGAAAAATCCCAAGAAATCCTCCCTCACATTTACCATATAACCATAGAGAGACACAATGATGACATGCTGGGCTCTGTGGAACAGCTGTGAGGCTTTGTGGGTAAATTGAAGAGGTTTGAGCCCTGCAGGCAAAATGTAGGTGTCACAGTTATCCAGTGAAAAGAAATCAGAGAGAGGTAATGTAACAGATTGGGAGACCCACAGGAGTAAAAGTAAATCCATGTATTTTACAGTTCTTATCCAATTAGATGTACATGGTTGGTTTGAGGCACTTCCATCCTCCAGTTTACACCTGAATTTGAGCAATTTTGAGATCTTCTTTTTCCCTCCACAATAATTCAGCCATAATTTTATGTACTTTGAATCCCACAACACTTTACAATGACTGATTTGGTGGTGCATTCCTTTGGTTTTATGAGGGTATTTTAAGTCTAGACTGAGAAAACCAGCAGCTTGTTTGATTCAATGCCAGCTTGTTGTGGTGGAACCAAACTGCCTCTCATTGGCAGATTTCACGGTTAGCTTTGTGACTATCGTCTGTTTCTGTGTGTCAGTCATTTTTCCATTTTCCGTATTGGATTAATTCTAAATAAGTCATTCTGGAACTTTTTTTATTAGTGCAAGCTGGGACGTTTTTTTGGGACTGGTATTTGTCTGCTGTTAACGTCATTTATATCACTCCACCCAATGCCCCCAGGAAATATAGTTCTTGCCTCTTACCTTTTTTCTGTACTTATAGCAATACTATCAACAGATGCATCAAAAAGTGGCACATCAGCATTAAAATCTTAAAGGTCTCTATTCCAATGTCAAAAAGCAGTGTTGCAGTAAATTTGTTGCCGCAGTGCATCACTAGCTCATCATAACTGGTAAACCTCTTCAGCCTATTATGTGTGAATACAGCAATATTAACACTGGCATTGTATTAGATATGTCATCCAGTTACAGTTGAAAATCAGTAGCATATATGTCCATAACCTTAAGTCCATTTTTGAAGAGTAGATATTCGCAAAGGGAATATGTAAAGCAGAGAGTTTTCTTTGGCTTTGCTGTTCCACATTTCACAAAAAACACCTATGTTACAAACTCTAAATCATCTGATATTCAGCCTGGAGCAGAGCTGAGGTGACGGTTCCTTCTTTTGCTCTTGTTTTAGTGTCAGACAAACACCAGTTCAAGAATGAGCAGGTGATGTACCGTTTTCGTTATGACGATGGAACCTACAAGGCCCGCAGTGAGATGGAGGACATCATGTCGAAGGTAACGAGAGTTCTGCTTCTGGATCTTTTCATTGGTGCGACAGAACAAAGAGCATCAGGATAACGACAGTTGTAACGAATGAGCTGTAAATGTTTGCAATGGCTTTATATTAACTTTGAGGTAAAATAAGAATTCATTGACTTGTTTAAAGGGTCTGCCTCTGCAGATTTCTTCACTTTCATACCCAACAGCACAGCAAAAGTCAGCTAACATTTCTTTCCTCACATGCTTTTGCATGTTTTCATGGGTTCTCCTTCTCTATTTCAGCTTCCTCCCACAGTCCAAAAACATGCAAGGGTTAGGTTAATCGGTCGTCCTGAATTGGCAGTAGGTCTGAATGTGAGCAAGAATGGTTGTATGTCTCTGTGTGTCACCCCTGTGACACACAGGCGACCTGTTCAGGGCGTTCCATGCTTCTTGTGACCCTGAACTGGATAAGCAAAAGAAGACGGATGGACAGATTGATAAAAACTCTAAATGATTCTTGCACTGTCATGCTAAAGCTTAAAAAATACAATTCAGACCCACTATCTTCTTCCAGAAATTGAGAAAAAAATCAGCTTTTATTTTCTTTCTGCCGCTTTCATCTACTATCATTACAGCTCGATCCTCTCATCACATGTGGATCCTGCCGTATGGTGCAGTTGGCTGTTGTTCCATTAAAAAATATATTGTTCCTCCAAAACTGTCCACCTTTGACAAACTTTATACAATATAATTTGGACATTTTACAGTTTTAGATACGCTCCAGATACAATCTCACATCTCTCATAGACGAGTGAGGCAGAAGCTCAACTTGACAAAAACGATGAACCTTTTTTTGGTCTCCATTTGTTCTCAGACCTGACTGTTGTCAGGGTTTGATATAAAAAAAACAAACATTTTTTTGTCCTTAATTCATAGCCTTAGGGTAGCTCTTTTCAGTTGTTCTGAAGCCATGTTCATACCTGTTTACCCAAGGCGTGTATGATCTATGAGTCAGCAGCTCCATTTTTCTATCGTTACAGGGCGTCAGGCTTTACTGCCGGCTTCACAGCCTCCACACACCTATCATCAAGTAAGTACCTGCCCTTCTCCCTCTTTTCTTTCTCCTTCTTCATTCTTTATTCTCCGCTCTTAACATCCCTGCTCTCCAGGTGCAAACATGCATATTCATGAAGGGTTCACATTTGCCCCGAGTCACCCTTTCTGTGATGACTGAACAAATGGTATCCCTGCCAGGAATGACAACCCTCAAACCCTTTTCCCTTCCAAACTGGAGTCCGAGCCAGCCGTGAGCTGCTGTAGGTTTATGCTTTCAGGATTCAGTTTTTCATGGCTGGAGGCTTATATAAGCATGCTCTTAGAGGATTAAGGAGAGCCACTTACTGTGAGCATTTGTCTCTTTATCTTTACAGTATTGAGCGTTGAACTCTCTATTTCATACACAAATGCTCACACAGTCACTTTACCGCTGAGTGCACCTACTTAGAAAACTAATTACTACAGTGTGTAGTATATACATACACATAAACACACACTTTGTTAGCCTCACTATATGTTAATGTACATATGTAGCTAAACTAGGGTCGTTTAAATTATGGTTTACCTACTAATTACATACTAATCCTAAAATAATCCCATAAGGTGGCATAGAGTTATCTCACTTTACAAAAATCTAAATTTAAACAGAAACAGGAACCATGGGAAACTCACAATGTTCCTGTGTGATAAGCCCTCAAGGACACACACTGTACACACATTCTCTCTCTGCTCCCGTCCCTCCTTTCATACTATTCCCTGCTCATCTCTCTATCTTTCCCTCCATCACTCACCCGCTGATTGAAGTGGCCGGAGTTGCCATTGGTGCAAACAAAGAGCCTTTGGTCTGGGGACAAATCCTATTAACATACAAAGGCAATCCTTCTGCCTGCCAGGCACTTATTACGTAAGATGGCCTTGCTTTTTATTTATTTATTTGTTTTTAATTGTAAGCAGACACCATTAATTAAAATGTCTGAGTGATGGATGTGTTGCATTTATGAATAATAAATAATCATAAAACCGTGCCACTGTTTTATTAAACCTTGTCTGGTGACAGAGCCTCCAATGATTTCCTAATGATAGAATGCCTTGGAAAAAAGTAACTACATGATAAAATGCACATAAAACTAATAGAATTAACATCGATGATGTCATGGGTATACTATGTTGTTAAAACAGAAAGTCGCTGATCATAAAACGATACTGGGAAGTTATCCACTTTCACGGTTGTTTCACTGCGTTGTCAGCAGTGTCATTTGTGCCCGCATCATCATTTAATATATACGGCGCTTGTTTAATCTGAATATAGTATACTGAGTATGGCTGTTAGTGGCATATGTATCACAGTCTATTTCTGTGATACAACTCGCACAACCAAGAAATTGCATGTCGAAAAACACATCCTCTGTAGCATTTCCTGTTTTACGTTTTACTTGTCAAGCAGGCTGGTGCATTGTGGCTGAGCGAGCTGTGGTTGTTCTCAAATCGTAAGCTTACAGAGTGAGAAGTTAAAGGGACAGCAAGTGCACGGTGCTTATCTCACGGTCTGTACTGTGAAACCAGGGACTGATCAGCTTGACGTCAAAAAAAGGAAGAACAAAAGATGAATTCCCAAGTTAATGACCGAATCTCATGCAGATGACTTCAGCATAACTGACCACTAGCTGAGTTCAGCATAAGCTAAGCGATGCATCTGAATAGTAACACCAAACACCAATGAGATAGCATGCACAGCTAGGTGTTAAAGCAGCTAACCACAAAGAGGTTTTGCTACACTTGTAACTCTGTTTCTTTTTGTTTTTTTTATTAAAGTTTGCACTGAACAATAAAGCTGATCTAATTTAATCTTTTGTTGCTCCTTATAGGGACAGAGACCACCATCTGAAAACCTTTAAATCAGTAGTGCCTGCTAGCAAACTAGTGGACTGGCTACTCTCACAGGTAAAATAAGAAAATATTACACCGATGCACGCTCACGTGAATCCACAGAAGCCACCAAGGGTGCATTCAGTAATGATGTCTCTTATTACTGTAAATGAATGAATTGTTGCAGTGCATTGTGGTTGTTGTGTAAAACAACCACAATGCATTGAAATTGAACAGTGAAACGAAACTAGTGGCTCAAAAATGTATTAATTTTAGGGTTGCATTTGGGTAAAAGGTGGATTTTCACTTTTTAGACTTTTGTGACTGTCACATAAACATGTACTGTCAATGCTACCATCCTGAGTTTCCTCCAAAATGTAAATGTGCACCCTTGTCTCAGTCCAGACCTTCAGGAGCATGTGTAGCATGTGTTTTCTAGCTAAAAGCACTTTTTAATGAAACATTAGAATTCAGAAATTTAGAGTTATCATTATAATTTTGAAAAAGTTGCCTTTTATTATAGGTACGGTTTCAATGCAGTTTTAACATTTTCTACTGTCTTTACTGAAACTGAGGGACAAGTAACCCAGTAGTGTCCTAATCTCTCCCTCTCACTTGTTCTTAGACACATAGATATTAATCTGTGCTGATTAAATTGTACAGTTTTTAATGTCACAAAGTGAAGCAGCATGCTGCATATGAGCAGGTGTAAACAGGCATTGTGAATGACCCTGTGTGCGTCATTGACTTTGTTTCCCAGGGAGACTGTTCGAACCGAGAGGATGCCGTGACGCTGGGAGTGGGGCTCTGTAACAGCGGCTTCATGCACCATGGTCAGTTAAACTCACTCTCAAGCACTTTTGACAGATTCTAATCATTCATATTGTTTCGATTCCCCACAGCTTTGGCTTAAATTTGAATAGTGTTGTGTTTGTGGCACTTTCTCTTCAGTTCTTATTCTCTCCCCGGTCTTTCTGTGCTTTTCGATTACATCATCTTTCCCCTTCTCTCAACCCCACAAAAATGTTGTATTGGCCACTCTCTCTTGCATGCCATCATAGGCTTAAAAAAGGGGGCATCCTAAACTTGTATACCCAGTCTAAATTTTTAAAACCTCACTCACCACATTGTAGTTGGAGCTGCTTTGGTCCCAGCCCAGCATGTTGAACATAAACAGTTTTAGGAGTGTAGCCTAACCAGAGTTGTTTGGCTTTGCTACATGGCTGTCTGGGTCACTCCACTGAACCGTGAACGCTGTTTAATGCATAAAATTGAATCTGTCGTCAGCGGACACATGTATTTTGGGTAAAGTGGGAAGCACTTAAAAGAAGTAGTGTGGAAAGGCTGAAGAAGTGACAAGTTAACAGCACTTTCTGGTTTCCTGAAGGATATAGAGAAGTATGCAAGATTATAATACTTGGACGCACTCTAATTGGGGAGACCTGCAGATTAATTTAAATGTTAAAGTTTTGAATCCTTATCAAAGTCTCTTTAAGACAATTTAACAACATCTCTGGAGTCTCATGTGCAGTATATGTACATTATAATGTGCATAAATATATACAGGATTATTTTTTTCAGTCCTGCATCTGCCATCTGTAAAAAGTGACTATAGAGTGACTTTTGTTTTTTTGCTTGCTTAGCTTGCACCAGCTTTCACTACCATCTGTTTGAAGTTGTCACCTGTTCTCCTTTTACTCTGCCCTTCTTCGGGGTGAGGAACTCTCTCTTCTCAGCCTGTCTGCCCACCGCGCTTCACAAGTCACTCTCTTTAGTTCTTAGTCAGCACATCTGCTGCTCTTGACCCCGGTTCCTTTTGAACTCCTCTTCTTTTTGTCTCTCCATTTTTTAAACTATCCTCACCTTCTTCATTCGTGTCTCTGTTTGACGGTTACGAGGTTGTAAAACACTTCATCCGTGGGATGATAATGGGTAGCAAAGTTAATATAATTAAGCTCACCGTCATGGACACCTGCAAGTATTGTAACTTACAGAGGCCGATAATAATTTACATGACCACACGTTTCCCTCCCACCACAACTCAATCTGCAGCAAGTACAGATCCATAAATCAATACTGAAGCCATAAAAATTATTGTTTGATCATTTATCTTTATCGCCTCTAGAGCAAATTGTCTTGTGGAAATCCATTTTGCACTTTATATCAACACTTTGCATTTAAAGGTGCGGCTGTACCCAGATAAAGCAAAAGAATACTGTGCTGAAAGTGCTTTATCATGTATCATGACATGTTTTCTCAAATTCCTGCATCAGTGCATTGTAGATTCACAAAAATCAGTTTTTAAAAACTCTGTTCCAAAGATCCTTAAAAAATTGATGTTGATTGTTAGATAATGTTGTCAGTTCAGGGTGTTTAAATGATGATTTAGCAGTGTGTGAGTAACTGTGCATGCATTATGTGTGACAGTTTCCGTAGCGGCACTCCCCCACCAGCTGAATAGGAGTAAAAGTCTTATATGGCCACAGCCTATGTGAGTCAGAGGAAATAACTCACATTTGTGCTTCGTTTTAGTTGGTGCAAGGCCAGTGTGAGTAGGTGTGACCTCTGTGTGTGTGTGTGTGTGTGTGTGTGTGTGTGTGTGTGTGTGTGTGTGTGTGTGTGTGTGTGTGTGTGTGTGTGTGTAATGAGTTTGTGAACACTTTAGTTGCTCATCAAATCTCTGAGCAGCTGGGTACCTTTGGCCCTCGGTGTTGCCCGTACAAGCCTAATTTTACAGTGGCCTCAGAGAGTCATGCATCTGCACAGACACGGCAGATTAGGTAACATCCTTGGATGCATTTTTTGTGTCAGGGAAATGTTTGTGCCTCATGTCACAAATTCTAAATCCTCCTAAGACGCAAACCAGATGGACTTTTTCTTTGGTCTGTTTCTCTGGAAACAGACGTGACAGAACGCATCGTGACTTTTTAGTGCAAACTTCAAAAAGCTGCGGCAAGGCAATGCAGTTAAAAGACATACTGTACGGTACAATAGTGTGTGTCCTGTAATTGTAGCCGTGCTTACTGATGTGCACTTGGGCTTCAGCTTAATGACTTAACTGCTGTTAGTACTGCATAATTATTGAGACAGAATAAGTTAGCCTCTCCCTTTAATTCTGTTGCCTCAGGCCTGTAACAAAATAAAAATAAAGGGAGATCTTTCAAAACACTGAAAAAGAAAAGTTTTGGGTATTTTCTTCACAATTACTGTGATTGGACAAAGCGACCATAATATGGTTCTCACCTGTTTGCAGTGCCCCATGTGTTGAAGTGAACCTCAGTACATCGGTGGGATTTACAGACACACACACACACACACACACACACACACACACACACACACACACACACACACACACACAATTTCTTGTCTCCTCCTGAGAGTCTTCCCAACCTTGGTTTGGAAGACTTGTGTTGGCTGCAGTCCAGATGTGGTCTTGCTCCAGATGTTCTCACTAAAATCATCAGCTAATGAGCTAATTAACTGTTAGCTTGTTTGTGTAGAAGACTCCCAAAGATGAAAGCTTCTATAAACACATGTATCTTTCTAGATTTTTTTTTTTTGGAAGTTGGGTCAAAGCTTTATTTAAAAAAGCCTTTTTTTAATCTTTCTGCTCTTTTACTTTTCACTGATCTTGCAAGACCGATACTGTGACGTTCTGCTATTTCTCTTTGTTATCTCCTGTGGCTGCATTCTGCACACATTTACCACATTTTTTGTGTTTTTAAAAAAACATTTACTTCAGTTTTGGAGAAGAGCGAGTTTAAAGACGAGTCCCAGTTCTTCCGTTTCTACGCGGACGAGGAAACCGAGGGGACCGGCACCAAGAGCAAGCAGCTCCAGCGAAATGACTTCAAACTCATTGAAAACATCTTAGTCAAATCCCTTGTGGTGAGCAACACTCATATACACACTTTCACATTCTCCCACATCTATACATGGATACGCAGATATTGCCAGAATCTGGGAAAAAACCCACTTCTAGCATCGTCATTTTCCCACGAGAAAAATGTGCTAATAATTAAAAGGTTTGCGAACATCATTCCGATGCTATAAACATGGCACAAAGATGTTTTGATTACCTTGCACAGCATTAACCACCCCAAAGACAAAACAAAAGCATGATGGGAAACAATGAGCCACTGTACTGTAGACTGATGCAAAAATAACAAAAACAAGGTTTTTCAAGTTATCCTGTTACGCTGTCGGGCATAAACATGCATTTTGACTGTAGAACCCTGCATACATATATACCTGTGTGCCTTCTTCTGATCTACACATCTAACTTTTATTAACACCACTATACACAGCCCGAGTAGCTTTGATGACAACAAGCACATTTGAAATCGCTCTGATCACTATGCATCTGAGTGTTTTGCTCTGAATATAATTGTAATGTAATCAGCTGTATCGGCCGGGATGAATCTCTGTTGCGCTGCTGCTGATACAAGAGATAACTGTGAGAGATGACTGAAACGAACGGCAGCCGATGAATATTCTTGAAATACATTTGAAAATGTGAGCTGATGATTGATGACTGTAGTGCAGTTAAAAGCAGGACAAGACCTTTTCCTTCTTTAGTGCTTGATCTGCTTTAAAGACCTTTTAAGATGCGTCAGTCAACATTGTGTAGCCATTTCTTTTTTTAGCAGCAGAAAAAGGTAAGATTCAAATAAACAGTAACTTAGTTTTAACTCTTATAAGGTGTAATTTGCAGCAAACATGTCCATAATCACTCCAGAACTGAGCGTCCAGTTTGACACTATTAAATATTCTTGGTAGGAAGAGGAGGGGCTGCTTAGGGGAATATGGTATGTGCACTAACTGCCCAGATATTGGGTCACTTGGGTTTTCACTTCCAATCACATCTGTGGCGTGACTCCTGCTAATATCATTATCCTACAATAAAAGCATATAATATTTTTTTTACACATACAGTAAAAGTCAGTCTGCACAACACTGGGTCAAGTGTTCGGGGGTTTCCACAAACTCACACAGAAAGTCAGCTGTTTATTTGAGTCCATTATCTTCAGGGAAACCTAGAAGCATCATCAGCATCCCTTTTCATATCATAGTGAGAAGTAGGCACACCATCTGGCTTTCCACAAGAAGTGGAAAAGGCCCTTTTCCTTGATTAGCGGAACTAATCCCCCCCAATGCCTATTATTGAAGTGAAGTGCAGGAACTCTTTATTTTCCACGGTCATCTCCTCTGATATAACAGCAGAGATCCCCATCTTATCAGGACTGTGCAGCAGGAAGATGGCCTCAGCAGCTTAACTAATGGAAGCCGCTAATGTGTTTGGCGACGACAGCGTTTAACTTTAAGCCTCAACCCCAAGTGGGAATACAATATGGAGAGCAGAGAGCAACATCAGGCAAAGGCACCTGAGACGGAAAGAAAGTCACAAATGGCTAATGAAACTGTGATTATGTGTGAATAGTTTGCATGTGAGACCACCCAGAAAAAGTGCCGTAAATCACCTTTTTTTTTTCTTTAAAGCTTCAGTGATTTCTCAGACAAACCAGGTCACTGCCATGAAGACAAGTTGCCGTTTTATAGCCAGAGCCTACAGTTGCACAGAATTACAGCAGCAGAACCAAGGGAGACAGAAAGATGATGAATATGTGTGCATCTAAAATTATTTTCCTGTTTGCTTACTTGTGATACTAAATCAGTTCAAGACATTTTAAGCCTGACAGTCAGCGGTGAAAATGTGGAAGTAATTAGTCGATTTTCTCTGTGCTAGATTCACCCCGAGGAGGAAGGCTACGGCTTTGAGATTGAGGAGAAGAACAAGGCCATCGTTGTGAAATCTGTCACCAGGGGCTCACACGCTGAGGTAAACACACACACACACACACTTCTTCCAGCCTCGGGGTGTCAGTTCCACTAGGTAATGGCTGTCTACTCTCCGGACGGCTGCTGTCACTCTGTCTCTCTCCCTTTTTTGAGAACTCTGCTCTGATTGGCTGCAGAGCCATTTGCAGATATATTTTTATGTTTAGGAGGGAGCAGCTTCCATATTGGTATTTGTCCCGTCCGTGCCATTGTGTCAGCCTTCACTGATGATGGGGAGGGGAATAACAGTGACAGCTCAATGGCTATAATACAAGATGGACGAGCCAATGTTTTCCTGTCTTATTGATCATTCATCCTCTTTTTATGTCCTCTTACTCGCCTTAGACAGGTGACATACTTTACTTCTGGCCTGTCCGTCTCACAGCCCAGCCTGTATACTGTTAATCGTTGCAATGTTGTCATGAACACACATGATGGTGCCCTGGTTGTTTTTCCTCCACAGCCTGACTATAACTGTCATGCTCCCCACTATTTCCACATTTGTATCCTCATTTCTCCCGTGCCCCTGTGCTGCTCTGCAGCTCTCGATAATCTTCATTTTTATGCACTGCCCAACTACCACACTAAACCTTTGCTTCTCTGTTCCTTATTACTCCTTTTTTCCTTAATTTCGAACCGACTCTCACTCTATTATTCATTCCCCCGTGCCCTCCACCCCCCACAGTGGGGCGAGGATTGCTAGTTGTGACACAGCCTGTGTGCCAGCGCAGTGAATGAAGCTCAGCTGATTCCCATGGGGCTCTGAAAAGGGCTGAGAGGCACACACTCACACACTGAGCTCTTTCACTATATGATACTATTATAGAAAGTCACGTGCAGACTGGCACCCATGCTGTGTAATCACACACACATATACATGCACCCCTCTGCATTCAAATAGCTCTGGCTCCTCCCAGTCGTTCCTACATCCACGCTGGGCCTTCAAACAGAGTCGAGGCCTGGCTTAACCAAGGCCATCCCACCGGATCTTTGCCCAGGACACTGGACTCACACAGTGAGTGCACAGAGGCTGTATTCTTCTCACAACGTGACTGAAGATGACTGCATTTAAATGCATGCTGCAGGCTGATTTGCTGTGTGTCTGTCATTTGTAAAGAGATTTCAGAAGCTGAAATCCGACTGAAAAGCTTGAAAATGTTTGTTTCTTTGGGAGCAGGTATACTGGTTTGTGCAGCTGCAACGCGCCGTGACTGAAGAGATTGTATATTAGCTAAAGGAATCTGGCAAGATCCGACAAAGCATCAGAGGTCGCAGGCAGAGCAACTGGCAACATTAGGAAAAAAATTATAAAGTGACGCCCTTCAGTCTGGAAGTGCGTGCAAATCTAACACAAAGCAGGCATGACACTCAGGTCTAGCAATCATGCATTTTTATCATATCCAGTGGCCAATCTTTATACGCACTCACTGCATACAACTTCAGTCAAATGCTGGAAAATACACGACAAGACAGAACAGGCTGTGGGAATTTGGAGCAGCAAACAATGCTTTTCGTCTTATCGCTTGTTTGTTTGTTTTCTTCTTTGCTCCTTGGAGGCACATTATCATATACCAGCACTTGATTGTGAGTAATTCACATTAGACAGGGGAATTGTACACAGTCTCTGTCTCACTCCGGTACTTGCTCGTAATTTTAAATTGAATTGCAGTCCCCCGACCTGAAACTCTTACTGTGCGGATGTTGCCTTTGGGAGGGGGTTCAGGCTGAAGCAAGCTGCCACCTATAAATAACCACATTCTGTCTCCTGTCTGTCCGTCTGTCCGTGCAGATGGCTGGCCTGCAGGTGGGCAGGAAGATCTACACCATCAACGAGGACCTGCTTTTCCTCAGGCCTTTCTCGGAGGTTGAAACCATGATTAGCCAGTCCTTCTGCATACGACGCTCCCTGCGGCTGCTGGTTGGCACCAAGGCCAAGGAGTGAGGGCTCATGCATATGTGCTGAAATACACAATGTCCACTCATATAGACCGCACTGGTCTGATTGGTATTTTCTTTTTCTTTTTTTCCAGGATCGTAAAAATCCCTGACAACCCAGACAGTCTCTCCTTCAGACTGAGTGGCTCTGTTCCTCCTCATGTCCACGCTGTGAGGAAAGGTAACTGACTTCTGTAGCCACAACAATCAGCAGAAATATGCATTTTTTTCAGAGATAGCTGAAGAATTTCATTATTACTCCTTCTCTCATGAACACTCAGAGAATAACACGTAGGACGAAGTGTAGTTAAATTATTATTTCTTGAATGTAGTTATAAGTGACCCATATTTTGCTTATGAGCCAACAGTGGAGATCTGTGAACAGATTTGTAAGATGTTGACCTTGTTATTTCTGCACCAGTGCCAGTAAATGCATTAAAAGTGTTTACGGTGTCAGAAAGACAAATAATTCCGAGGGAATTCAAAGGAAAGATGAGGTAACTCTAGCCTCTAACCACCTGTTACATTCTGCTCTTAGTGAGCCTCTATTAGGTTTTTATGGCCACCTGTCAGCCAGACAGCCCACGGTCAGGGTTCAAACCCTTAATAGAGCAAACTACTTTTCAAACACACACAATGTTCTGTGATCAGAGCTAAAACTGTAATGGGTAACTGAAAAGACTGCTACTTCTGTTTCCCCTTTTCGTTTCTCCTACTTTTCTTTAAGACCTCCTTACTATACAGCCTGTTTGTCGGTCTCTAAATAGAAAAATCAGCAGTGTGTTTAGAAGTTAAATGAGGGATGAATCCCAATTTGTAACCTAGCAGCAGTAAGGCGAGGATACACACATGCACCCTAATAAAAAAAGACCAGCCAAGAAATTTGGTCCCTTGGTTTTATTGTCTTTCCTCCACTTTCTCTCCCTCTTAAACCCACCTCCTTCTTCCCTACATGTTCCTTTTCTCACTTTTCTAACTTCCTCAATTACTTAGGACTCAGTATGACGTATGTTTCATTTGAATTCAGTGGCTAGTATTTTTTACCCCATTGTTTTTAAATGACTTTCTCTGGGAGATTTTCATTCATGGGTCAAGTAGTCTCCTTAATGTGGTTACTGCTGGCACCCTGGGTGGAAATGATGCCATCGCTGGTATTTTTAGATTGGGCAGGAAGGTTAATCGAGGTGTTGATTGGACTTCCAGGCTGTAAAGCCATTAGTAGCTTGAGACAGCATGTTATAGCACTCCACAGAGTGATTTCCCATTTTCCTGTAGAAACAATAGAGGAAATGTTTTGTTGAGAACTATGGGAATTGAATCCAAAAGTAAATTTTTTTTTAATGAGTTCACTATGTTATGCTTAATTCAGTCATCCTGAAGAAGATGTTTCCCAGTTTATGTGTGGTAATGTAAATGGTTTTTGCCTTTGTGCGAACTCATGATCCTGTGTGGAAATATTACAGGCTGGGAGGCAGCAGCGTCTGGTCTTCAGCCGGGCCAGGTCGTCCTGAAAGTCAATGGCAACAGTGTCAATCACAGCGACTACCAAGAGGTCCTGGAGCATTTCACAGCCCAGCGCACTCACCAGGAACCTCTCCAAGCGGTGAGCTAACACAGGCCAACAAAAAACAAACTATTCTGTAACATTAGAGCAGGTTTTCTAGCGTTAAGTCTCTTCTATTTAGCCCATATTATAATTGAAAGTTAAATCCCAACAAACCACATCATCCTGCTCAGTACGGTGCATGGTGTTCTGTGAGGTTTTACAGTCCTTGTGTGTTGTTATGGCTCTAACTGTAAGGGAAATCCCTGAGCGCTTTATTTAGCAGACAGTAAACCAAGTAATGCCACAAGACAGCATGAATAGTGTCAGTGGTAGTTTTGGAAGTTAATATGTCAGATCATTTACTAATGGGGGAAAGCTCAATAAAAACCACATTTGACAAGCTAACAGCCCAAAGAATAGAGGTCAGCCAGACATTCCTGAGATGGTTCAGAAAAACAGCATTTGCATTAGTTGACTGTTTGCTCATTTCATCTGCATTTTTGGCTGGAATGGTAGGTTTCTTAGTGAGATCCAAAGTGAATTACAAGCTGTCACTATGTCGCTACAGGTTATATAACTCAAAATACACTCCTGCCTGGAGTGAAACAGTATCCAGTGTTCATTCAGCCCCACTGCCAAAACTGCATGAGTTAAATTCTTTATTAAAGTAACATTAGTGAATTGTTTTGGGGTTGTTGTTGTTGTTGTTTTTTTTCAAACTGAGCCATGACTAAATAACAAGTGTTTATACTGAATACTAGATGGCCAATGTCAAAACTACAAACTCCTCTTTGGTTGTTTTGACATTCCTGCAGAAGCAACTCATGTCTCCAGGCAGTATTTCAAAAGGCTGCAGACAGAGCAGAGCAAGGTGTCCTCCGTACTATGTTTTGTTTTGTCTTATTTTATTTAGCTGATCATTTAACCAGTTTGTTGTCGGTGGTTGAGTGCATTGCATTGTTCATTTAGGTGGAATCAGTCTTTATTGCATTGTCAGGGTAAAAGCTTCTCTATCCATACTTTAGCTTCTTCCCTCTAAAATACGTGTCTAAAGCCCTCTCATATTTACACAGCTTGATGTTGATGTTTCTGTTTTTCATCATGTTCTCATCCACATTAAAATTCCAACAAATAGTCTACCAAACACTGCAGCCATGCTGACGGCTGGTAAAACTAATATCGGATGGGTCTGTCTAGATGAACTGGTGAGAGAGAGGGGGCCCAGACAGCAGGCGCCCCGGCGACTGATTTTTTTGAGCTTTAATCTTCTTCCCACAGTGTCACTGGGTGTATCGAGCATTCGAGGATGTGGAAGAGCTACAAAGAGAGAGGGGTGCAGATGAGGAGGAGGACAGCCCTTTCAAGCCTTACCCAGTGGAGAATGGCTCTGACCACGAAGAGGACAAAAGCACCAATGGAACAGGTGAAACGTGTTGCTGTGAAATTGTTTGCAGTCTTTTGTTTTGCTTGGATTTAAAGTTTTATCAGTGTCGCAGTATGTCTTTGATTTCTGCATGAAGCTTTCAATCCCCAATTCCTTTGCGGTTTTTCCGCTCATGTCAGCTAGTTTCATTTCAGTCAGCAAAATGTATCTGAGCGAAATTAGTGCTGCTTTGGCAGCTTTTTGCCTCGTGTGTGAATCCAGATTGATTGCAGGCTTCATGCTAAAAACATGTGACCCTGCCAAAAACATTACATCAAAACATTATGTTCCGTCTACAATGCTTTTTTGTTTTTTGTTTTTTTCATTTGGCTTCTGACTTGGGTCATATTCACCGTGCCGCTAAAAGTGGCTTCAGCAGTAGGTAATTTGCTCTGGATATAGAAAATTCGCAGTTTGAAAATGACACTTCCGCACGCTACAGTCATAGGACGCCATTAAGTAATATTCAGTGTACACTTAGTGGCCAATTTTCCCACAGTGCTGGCAGGGTAAGCACACTTGACAGATGTGCAGCACACTGTGTACCTTTACATGTGTCATTACTAAAATGACTTAAAATGATATTGTGTTTTTTCCTCAGAGATTTTTATACGCACTACATTTTTGTTTTTTCATGATTTTGAAGTGATTTGAGGTTTTTTTAAACATGCACATATCATTTGATTTTTTCGGTTATTGTATTTTAGTTGGTTATTTACTTTGAATGTATGTCAAGTATTTAATTGAAATCTGTGATCCACAGACTGCAAGCTGGGCAGACTCTCCCTGTGTGATCTGCCTCTGGTCAGTCTGACAGTTGATAACGTCCACTTGGAGCATGGCGTGGTGTATGAATATGTGAGCACTGCTGGCATCAAGAGCCACGTCCTGGAGAAGACAGTGGAACCCAAAGGCTGCTTCAGCCTCACTGCGAAAGTGAGTTTTGTCAAGATGAGAAGTTTGTTCAGCTAAAGCCTACATATGCATTTATCGTTAGACTGGTGCTAAATATTGCTTAAGTTTCAATAAAGTTTCAGTAAAGTCAGCTTAATATTTTGTTTTTGCTTCTGGTTTCACTTACTGGAACTGGAAAGCAGAAAGTTTAGCTGGGGTAAAACTCAGCTGCCTTATTTCGCTGCTACAGCTAGAAATGCTAATTTGCCAGTGATTGAAATGGACTAAATCGGGTTCCTAAACTGTTATTGTCAAGGTGATCCATCCTCAGCAATTGTTCTTGTCTCTACAGATCCTGGAGGCGTTTTCTGGCGATGACAGCCGCTTCGTTCATAACTGCAGCCAGCTCATCTACCAGAACGACCGAGTCGTTACCATGCCTCAGTACGAGTTCAGACAAATCTGCGACACCAAGCTGGAGAATATCAGGAGGCGTATCAGCAGCTATCAGCAGGTATTGAGACATTCTTGTGTTTTCTCTTGAGCATAGATGTGAACACAGGAATGTTCCGGTATTCAGTCATATTAGTTTACTAAACACAGTTTATTTTGTGACATGTGACTAAACGGTTCAGTGGAACATCTTTTTTATAGGAATAAATTCACAGTTTTGCTCCCCCCAAAGAAGACATGGCAATTTTTTTTTACACTACTCCTATTGCATTAAATACGTTTTGAGCAGCTTGGTGAAAGTGTGTTAAGAGTCTCGCAAAATGCTTTTTCAAGACAGTTGTGTTTGTCATGTAGACCACATGCCACTACCTGGTAAACACATTTTGATGTTTGTCTTATTTTTTCCTGACATATTACACAGACTGTAAAAGAAATCATATAAAATCCAAACCCATTGAATTATTAAAAATAGCATCGCATCTAAGAAACATCCAGGAGCTTCATTCTGATAAGAAAGCTAATATCTACAATAATTAAATGCAAACTTTAATTAACTCAGTCGCTCACATACCAGAACCCTTATCAGAAGCTTTACGATATCACGAAGATGCAACAGTTGTAGTCATATCATTTTTTAATTCACTAAACTCATTACCTTCTTCTTCATGGCTTCTCCCATTTTTTTTCTCTTTTTCACACAGTTTGCTCTGGAACTGAGGAACAAGGTGTGGCCCTCTGTCAGGCAGGCTGGGGTTCGCCCTCACCCACTGGGCTGCATGGACTTTGTTCCCACCAACTGCCACATCAACTTGATGCAGGTCTCCTACCCCAAAAGCACTACCTCTGCCGGCAGGACTTTCAGCATCCGTTTTGGT
Source organism: Pundamilia nyererei (assembly GCF_000239375.1). Classification (NCBI taxonomy): domain Eukaryota; kingdom Metazoa; phylum Chordata; class Actinopteri; order Cichliformes; family Cichlidae; genus Pundamilia; species Pundamilia nyererei. Next base: position 2,843,804 of record NW_005187440.1, on the reverse strand, counting down.
CGTAAAAACTCCATCTTTGGCCTGGACCCCGACCAAGGTAGGAGCTGCGCACAGTCCTCTAACCAAGAAGATTAGAACAATCTCAACAGTGTCACATTTTCACTGCGTAAAGTAAGAGTTGCAGGGATTTATCCCTCTCATGGTAATATAGATTACCACTAGCTCAGTGATCATTTTGATGCTTTGATGCATTTCATGCTGTGACTGGACCAACCCCAGCCTCCCAGTGTAACCAAAAAGGCCCAACAAGGATTCTCATGGTAAAATTAGATGAGTAGGTTGCTATTAAGACTCCATTAGCCCTCGGCCATTATATTCAAGTTACTTGACATGAGAAGTGAGTGAATGATATAGGAAAAGACCTCAGTGCAGAGCAGGAATGTGTTCACTCTGTGGTGCGTTAGAGGTCACAGAGCAGAGGAAAAAAGTGAGAGATTTAGTTGAAATGGAAAGTAGAAGATGTTCAAGGAGAGAATAAAGTTTGGAAATACTTTTAAAATTTGGTTTTCAATAGGAATTTTAGAGGTTAACATGTGAACTTCTACTCTTAGGAAAGATGAAAAGGCAGTACAGCTGTCTAGACAGCAGACAGTCAGCATTGTTCCAAGATGCTCGGCCCCATCTTTCCTCTGAACACCAGCTGCCGGTCAGACATCTGCCAAGCACTTGTACTGATGAGATGTTGCTGTGGCTCTTTTTTGAAAGCTGTCGTTAGAGTTTGAACTGTCTTAGATCACCACGAGTATTAAATCTGTTTTCAGTTTTTGGATATGTCAGGTTATTACAGCTTAGCTTGGCATTCAACCCGGATAAACAGACTTCCTTTTACTGTGTTTATTAGCTGAACGATGGTCTTTTTAAGACTTTGTTTTTCGTCAACACCAAATTAAGAACAGATAAGAGTATTGCTTCATAGCTTTTGAACATCTGGCACAGATGTAATTGTCAGAGCGTGAAGTCCTTTTCATTCAATCACCCGTAACATCTCTCCTCTCCTTTAGCACAACTGAACCCCATGTCCCACACTCAACATTGCATGACCAGCATGGGAGCTCCGTCCTGGAGCTGCTCTGGTTTGGATGGGGATGAAGCGGATGGCAGCGGGGAAGTGAATGTCGATGGAGGGGAGGGCTTGAATGATAGTCGCCACGGAGAAGGCGGTTTGAGTTTCCTGCTCAAACAGGAAGACACCGAGACACAGGACGCCTACATTTACTTGTACAGTCGTTTGGACGTTGCTGTGAGGGAAATGAAGCAGTATGTTGCTCAAATAGATGTGTAAGTATTACAGCTCGTATTCATCACGTTTAATTTAACAGCACTGAACTTTATTTTCACATAAATGTTTTCTTATCTTTTGAAGGTTATGCCTATTCTGCAGATGTTTTCTTCAATCACGTGTGCCACATATTAGAAAAAAGAAAACTTTTACTCACATCCATTCAGAAATTAGTCCCAGCATTACCGACCTTCTGCTGTTATCAGATATTTCCATTCCACTACTGTTTTTGAGTCGGCTATTTTCGTAACCTTCTCGCTGACATTCAGAGATCTCTGCGTGAAACGCTGTTATCCCCACAGCAGCCTGTCTTTGTCTGTCCTCCCTCTGCCTTGTTTAAAGCTGAGGATTTACAAAAGGAACATTCTTCAGGCCCAAAATATTTATGGGCCAGGCCCAGTACAGGAACAGGGAGTGGGGCCAGGATAACATCAAGAGAAAGAGACACATATTGTGTGTCTGTGCTGAGGAAGGGGTGTGACAATTTGAATGAATACATGTGTATGTTTTAGTTATGGGGGAGCCCATGCATTGTGTATTGTATTAGAAATGTAAGCATAACAGTGTCTTGACATGAAGACTTTAATTTGAATATAAATGATCAAGTTCTATAAAAGCTTTGAATATGCTAAAAACATAACACAAAATGATGGCATATATGTTATATAAATTATGATATATGCTCTGTATCATATGCTAAAGATATGTAGATAATGTCTCCAAGGTAAAGGGCAATATCTATATTTTGTTGTTTTCAGATATATTTGTTTATATTTTTTTCTCTAGGCTGTTGTCATCCATCACCGAGCCTACACAGCTCCAAGGAGAGGGCGGAGAGCCTCCAATCGATGAGGAAAATCAGCCGCCCGCCCTGGTCCCCTGTGAGGATGGATGTGACCAGGACAAAGTGGAGCAGGGCGGCACTAAACGAGTCTGCTTCAAAGTGAACGAGGAGGACCAGGAGGACTCGGGCCACGACACAATGAGCTACAGGGACTCCTACAGGTAAGTGCTTACTGAATATGCAGTTACAGGTTACAGTGTAACCTGGCATGGAAGCCTTAAACACACATTATTCAAAAAGCACCTGAAAAGGTAATAACAAGGCGCTGATAAGACACATTAGCTAAAGCTTCAAATAAACAGGCTTAGGTTGAAGACCCCCGGAAAACCATGAAGAAGAAGGCCTTGCTGGCTTGTTAGCCTATGGAAACAGGATATGCTGGATATGCTTAGGGAGCAAACTGCACTGTCTATCAAAGATGCTGGGGAAAATGGGATTTACTTCCATATTGGAAAACACAACTGGACTATATTCTAAAAACTTTTATCTTGCTCTTGATTTCAAACTGGCATATTAGAGCATACTTTCACCTTTTCTGTATATTTCTATTGCAAGTCGGCATGATATCATTTAAAGTGGTATTTACCTCATGGTTTTTCGGGGGCCTTCAAGGTATTTACCTCTCAAATTATATTTTCTACAATTTGAGACCTAAGTAGCTTATATATAACTCCAATATATAACTTGAAACACTTTGACCTTAATTATTTAAAGTAATATTTTCATTTCATTGTTTATTCATTCATCTGTTATAGCAGCATCACAGGTTAAAAACAACTTCTTAAAAACAAAAACAGCGCTCTGAGACTCCCACTTTACTCCACAAACCTATAATGCTTCTCATTTCCCCCCTTTGGAGGCTATAATTCATTCCAGATGTTGCCATTTTAACTGAGATGCAGGGCTAAAAATGACTTCAAAATACGCTGGTTGAATCTGGTTATGTCATTTGCTTGTTGCAAGTTCATTCAGATGATTTTTTTTTTTGAGAAGGAGTGTGTGTGTTCACTGAACAGAGAGCCACTGAGCCCCACCCTCCACCACCCACTAAGATATAGTTATTGGTTGTCAGTGCGGTGGGCTGGTGTATAATAAAGCGAAATGTTTGGGGCGCGGCCTCCTCACCCGCTCTGTCATTAAAGCCTGGCCACGTCGTGTGAAATGCAGCTACCTCATCGTAATAAAATGTATAGCAAAATGTCGGCTCTTCTGTGTGTGGTATAAACGCACGCTCATGCACTCACACTTGCACACAGAACTGTTTACTCAGGGTTTTTTGAGGCCAAGTAGGAAAAAAGTACTCTGGTCAAGGTAGCTGTACAAAGCTGCCTAGTGAATGTGGATGAATCATCCCACTTGTAAAATTTTGCATGTGATGAAAAGTGCTTATGTGTTTCACGTGTGGGTGGTGCTTTTTTTTTTTTAAAGTTTTTGTCCAGCTGAGAGAATCAGGCAGTAAAGCCTGAGGTGGTGACAGACCACAGTAGAACTCAACAGCTGGAGGTCAGTGGCCAAGCGCAGCCTGTGACAGATGCAATGTTAGAGGAAGGACAGGGGAGAATGACTTTTACACACACACACACACGGTCAACAAAAAAAATGCAAAGGGGACTGGGGTGAAAAAATACACAAAGAAAATAGTGTTTGTTCCAAACTCTGCTATATTGTGTCTCCCATAAATCACTGCTTCTCTAGTGTGTGTGTGTGCATGTGTGTGGTGTTGTTCGTGCTGCTACATGTTGCTTACATGTGATGATGGTGGTGTAGAGAGCTGTAGGTGAGCATTTAGACTGAGATGTGGTAATCCACAGTGAGCGCTGTGTGGATGAGAGCGTCATCCATCAGTAGTGGATGTTTGATCGCAGGATAAAGTGTACTGATCTGCACTAGACCTTCTCATTAATGGGGAGAAGTAAACCCAGACACACACTAGCAAAATACTCATCTAAACCACTGAATCCCTTCCCTGTCTGAGTCCAGATTTTATTTTTTCTATCTAAAGTGTTTCCAATCTACTTTTTCCAGGAAGCTCAGAGGTAGATTGTATCACCATTTTTTTCTTGTCCTTGCTTGCCTAATATGTAAATAAGCCTAAAAATCACCTATAATATGTATCTTTTCTAGGAAAATGTGCTAAAACTATATTAAGTGTCTATTTGATTATGGAAGAATATAATCATTCAAGGTGTTTTAATGAATATGCTGACATTATTAGCATATTTTAAACCTTTTAAAAAAAAATTGCATTGAATAGCACATAAATAGCGTATAACAAATGGCTACAGTTAGTAGGAAGTAGGAATTAGGAATGTCAGAAGTTGCTAATGAGTTGTTCACTATCACCCCGCCTGTATTAACAATTAAAAAGATATCATCTTGTATATAATTTAATGTAAGTGAGACCATGAGAGCTGTGTGCAGAGGTGTGTTTGCTCTCCATTACTGCGGACAGGTTAATTATCACAGTCGTACTCACACTGTTGGCAGGAGATGTGTGAAGCTAAATTGGATGTCACCTTTTCTATCCATGTGTGTGTGTGTTTGCGTGTATGTGTGTTTGTGTGTGTGAGACAAAGGCAGAAGCCAAGTTTGTGTGCATGCCTCTGAATTCAGTGAGGAAATGCAGCTCCCTATAACGAATCAGATAGAAAAAGGGAATAATACAGTATAAAGAGAGGAACATATATCATTTTACTGTAAGTATGTGATATTGTTTTTGCACACATTTATGAGAAGCCAGTGGAGCATTCAAGCCAAGTTATCATTGTAGCACCTCTACGGTAGCCACCCCCACCATCCCAACAGCACAAATTTACATACATTGGACACCACAGAATAACCCAGCAGGTGATATCCAAGCTCCACTCCCCCCACTTTGTCACCCTGCCAGGCCAGATAATAGTAAAGCAACACAAAGCCAGTGATGGTGTTTTGTAGGTCGTAGTCGCTCGTAGGCCATTTGTCATGGTAATTCAGCTTGTGAATCATTCTGAGCTTCTCTGAGGGGGATTGCAAGCGTGCTCACTTAAAGCCATGTATAATTTGAGCCACATAAATCTTCCACTTGCTCCCGGTAATCATGGTGAATCACATCGATGTATGACTATAAATACCAGCCCCGCTAAGGCTGAAATTGTCTCCGCACACCAGCAAAGGAAGAAAGGAATACAGTCCCAACTAAACGTGAAAACTAGGAAAAGAAGTTGTTCATAAAAGCGTCTTTGTAAAGTGGAGAGCTCCATTTTATGCACACGCGATTTATATCCGATTTATTTGGGAATCTGATATAGCTACAGTTTTACTGAATGCAGCTCTGTGTAAGGCAGCAGCAGTTGTTGTTGTTGTGAGAAGCGTTTAATTGCCTTTGGTTTCATATACTGTAAATCAGAAAAGGCATTTACAATCACAAGGATTATTTGGCACCATAATTACTAGATGCAGCTTTCCAAATCCTCTCTGTGGTTTAAGAACGGAATGAGCCCTTTTTTCCCTAATGCTTTTTAACTGGGTGCTACTTGTGTGTGTGTGTGCTCCTTGTTACAGTGAATGCAACAGCAACAGAGACTCCGTCCTTTCCTACACCAGTGTGCGAAGTAACAGCTCTTACCTGGGGAGTGATGAGATGGGATCAGGTAATAAACGGCTTTAAGTTGATCTGTGCATGTGTAAATAAGCAAGGTGTATTTAATGTTTTGGCTCTCCTCCACATTGAATTTTACACCACACACTGATCAGATCAGATCCGATGTTGGAATGAAAAGCCAGCTCAAAGGAAAAAAGAAGGATCTCTGTTCCAAAGTTAATTGGATGTAAATAATATAAGCTAGGCTTATGCAAACATACACTTCTGGATGCTTAAAAACAAGAAATAAAGGATATTTCCATAAGAATAAATCTGTGTGAGCCGTCTCGTGATTTACTCTGTGCTACCTTGTTTTTTCCCAAGACACAGAAATCCTCTAGATATAGCTTGGAGGTGACTGTGGCTGGATATTATAGAAGCTGCATTTCATTTAAAGCCACAATAATGTGCAGCGAGCCAAGTATGTGTCCACTGCTATTTATTGCTTTGTTTTTTATCAGCGTTAAGTCATGAACAGCTCACGCTGAGATGTTGCGTTGTAATAATTTATTAGCCTTCATTCGGTCTAATATGATGCTCAGGTCAGATTTTGCAGTGACAGATGGAGAGAAGTGTGTTTTAATAAGCCCAGATGGTTGAATAAAAATTAATACTTGTTGTAGAAAGTGTGATTATTGCCTCTCATCAGCTATTTGTTTTTACTCTCAACTAGGGGACGAGCTGCCGTGCGACATGAGGATTCCCTCTGACAAACAGGACAAGCTGCACGGCTGCCTCGAGCACCTTTTCAACCAGGTTAGTTTGACCATTGAGTTTGGAATAAGTAATTCCTGATTAACTTGGAATTTTTTGCTGTATTTCCCCAAAGTGCTTTGCCTAAGCCCAGGCCTAAGTCTAACCCTAGTTTTTAAACAGACTTTAAACTAGATTTAGAAGTTAAAGATGAAGAAACAGGGAACACACATGTCAGCATTAACCATTTGGAACAGATCACTGTGATGGTAATCAGTTGGCATCTGGGCTGAGTTACCTCATGCGGCTTGCTGTCCTCTGTTCGGGATTCTGGCTTTCTCTCTCATCTCATGACTTCCTTTCTTTCTCTGTTCTCCACTCTGTCTCCTTGAACACGCACAAGCTTTCACTGATGCACGGACTAAGTTGAAGACATGCGTCCGTTGTTTCATCTCTTCTTGATGTCCTTTGATTCCCTGCTGGTAGAGTTGGGGGGGTGATAGGGGCACAGCTACTTTGGCTGCAGTAGTTCTTTGCACATGTAAACAGCAGCTCAGGGGGCCTGCTAACACAAGCCTTGTTGTTGTTAATTCTGGAAAACCTTTGCCAGAAGTTACTGCAAAGTTCTGTGTGTGAGCTTGTGTGTTTGCACTTGAGCGGCGCAGAAATAAAAGCGGTAGTTAGAAAAGAATGAAAGGTGCGTGGAGTCTGAGGCAGTGAACTAGAAGAAAAACTGGCTTCATTAACTGAGTGTGTGCATGCTTTTATTCCTGCACGCAGGTTGACTCAATCAACAGTCTGCTCAAAGGACCCGTCATGACCAAGGCCTGCGAGGAGACCAAGCACTTTTATTCTGACCACAGCCAGCCAGGTACAGATTTGTTTGTGTGTGTAAGCACTGTCGAAAGGTGTCACTACGGTTCTGTCAGAGAGCTGGCGCACAGGCTTACAAGTTCTCTGGTTTAACATGAACAGAGTTTCGCCAAACCGAAGACTGGACTGTTCGCTGTCGTTACGTTATCCATAAGAATATCCAGGAAGACCCTTGGAACCTGCCCACCTCTATCAAAACCCTGGTGGAGAGCCTACAGAGATTTGTGGATGGTTAGTAGAAAACGCATACGTGCATGCATGCCACGTGTTCATATACAGTTACAATCTCTCACTCCATCTTGTTTTTTCTTCTTTCTTTATAGATGGAAAGAATCAGATCCTCCTGGCTCTGCTCAAGTGCACAGGTAGAGCAGCGTGTCACTGGTAGAAGAGAAAATCAGTTTATATTCAGATCAGCTCAGGAGCAGATAATCAGACTAGGTTCAATCCAGCTCTAATTTTCCATAAAATTAACAGAAGAGGTGGACCGTGCAGTCGCCCAGCAGAACTCAGGTCTTAAGCAGCCAGAAAGGTCTCAAAACAGGAGCATTTAAAATTATTCTAACAGCTCTTTGCATATGAGGTCATCCATCATATGAACTTACAGCCAATTTCACATCAGGAATTCTGCAAATCTTTAAAACCTCATTTTAAGGATCCCATACATACACATGTATATTTATGTAGGTTTATTTAGAAAGTAATGAAGACATTTCCAGTGCAATCAAATCATACAAATCATTAAATCAAAGTTTTAGCATCATTTTTGTCAAAAAGGTCATAATCAGATGTGTGACTATGTGCTGGAATGAAGATTGGTTTCAGAGCACAACATACTCCAGTCTGAACTTTCTCCAGTGACATATGGCATTAGTTAATGGCAGATATCCTCTCATGGTATTCAAGCCAATAGAATCAACTGTAAGCATTAGAGCAAGTTCAGGATACGTAATAAGAGAGGTTACAGTAAGACTGGGATACCTTACCCTCTCCTCCACAGTGAACTTCCTTTTTCTGCTGCAGATGTTGTTTTATGTTGTCCTCTTTGGTTTCATTGCTTTTTTTCACCCACTTCAACTCCTCATAAGTCCCTAGTCGCGTGCCCCCTGAACTCTCTGTGTCACTGGCGTTATCATTCCTTTCTTTCTCCCCTACCAATACCAGACACATCTCTGCAGCTGCGAAGGGACGTGATCTTCTGCCAGGCGGCGACGGCTGCTCTGTGCACGCTAGCCGAACAGGTGCTGACTGCACTGCGTTCTCGCTTCAACAATGCCGGCGAGTACCAAGAAGACGGCAAGGAAACCAGCCGCAAGTGGCTAGAGCAGATATCCGCCATTGGTATTTTGCTGCACTTCCAGTCCACGCTGGCTCCACACCTGGTGAGGACAAGTTTTGTATTTTTGTTTGGTTCTCAGAAAGTTGGCTACATAGCGTTGTAGTTTGCAAATTTGCCTACTAAACCCAAAGATGCTCAATTGGAGCCTGGGAAGAGGCACGAATCCCTTGGGGGACTGCCTCAGTGAGGGCATCTGATGTAAAAACCTGCCAATTCAAATATGCAGCGCTTCCTGCTGTGGTGAGTGCTCATGAATGAGGAAGCAGCCGAAAGTAGCTTTATTTACCTATTAGGGGAAAAAACAACAAGGTTCATAGTTTGGCGTAAATTTTAAATAATAACTTTCCTGTTGCAGCTTTTTCTTATTGTGTGTGTGTCTTTCTGAATCAAATACTCTGAAGTCTGTATGACTTTGTAGCCGCACAGCTGTCACCACAACTACCCAAACTCTTACTCTGGTGCAACTTCTGAGCTTTCTTTCTCTCCTCGGGCAGAAAGAGGAGCGGACCATGCTGGAGGACACCAAGGCGGCCCTGTCGGATTTGGACAAAGTCACTGTGTTCTTCAGGCAACTGGAGGATGAGTGTCTAGTAGCAAGTAAGAGACTCCCATCAACAAAGACTGACTTGCCTCATTCAAAGCGCACTGGCGTTAATGAGCAGCTGTATGGTTTCACCAATTCTGAATGAACTTCTATTGTGTGGATGCGTGGTCGCTGCTTAGGGTGAAATTGCCATTATGCCACTGCAGATTTAATTTTCTTTTCCATGAAGAGCCGCTGAAAAGGAACTCAGACAGATCTGTGGTGACTCCATAAATCACCTTAAACAAGGGCAGAGCATTTCAGATATCAAGGTCGCCTCTTTTAATCTTTATTGCTGCTGAGAGACACTTGACATATGTCACATAAGCACCCCTATAATATAAAAACAATATTGAAGTACTTAAGAACACAAATTGCAGTATGCGGTATATTGGAGTAATATTTCTTTGAAGCATGACAATAGTAAGCTTTCTCCTGCCAATTCACCAAAGGGTCCAAGCATTTATTATAGTGCAGTGCTGTAGTTTCAGCTGAGGATGCAACCAGGTTGTTCAGAGTGGGCTTTGTGGACATCTTTACATAACTGGGTGCATTTGTGGCTTTAATAAGCTTGGTATCTGCATTCACTAAAGGTGCTCTGGGTTACCAGAAACCCTTAAAGTCAAAGATACAAAGGATGACTGCATCGTGAATCGCTCCTCTTTTCAACAGCCTCAATGTGGCCAGCAGAGATTGCTGCTCAAAGGAAAAGCTCAACGTGCACTTCCCATTTTAAAAGGCAAATCTGTGGATGAAGCAGGAATTTGCTATTCTGTGTTCATGCTTGGCTGGAGAAAATATTTTGTGCACATTTGCATATATTTTACACAAAAACATCACTCAGTGCATGCACTAACGTATTGCTATCGGTCATTAGTATTGTATTCCTTAGGTATGGCAGGTATGTGGGGATAGATATACTTTACAGGTCCAGTCTGGTACAGTTTGCTATTAAAAAATGTTAATGTTAACCAAGCTTCTTTGCTGACATCAGCTCAGACTGCTGCAGTGCAGGTAGATGGTTTTTGGCGTCACAGTCCATTGGACACTATTGATTTGCTAACAGCATTTTCAGAGGGATGAGAGGTATATGTAAGGTACAGACGTTTAAGCACCATAGAGTCTGAAGGACCTTGAAAGGATCACAGCCAATTCCACAAGGTTATTGCTTGGTAGGTTCTCTAGAAAAAAGGATTGACCCCAGAGGTCACGCAGCAAAGGTCATTTTTTCCCCATTTTCTGACAAGTGCTCATGTATCACTGCTAGAAAAGGTTAGGAGAATTGAGCACAAGTCAGCTTCAGATTTATAAATGATTACTTATCTCATATTTTTTTTATAGATTCATCACAATTTCTTTCAAACTTACAATTTCTAAAAATGTGCCAGATATTGATGCAATTTAAAGGGTTATTACAGAAATCAGGTGCCTCTGTTTATTTGTCCTGCACATGGATCTGGCAGTCTGTCTGTGTTTATAAATTAGAATGCAGTTATTTGCAAACCTCCACTCATCTGTGTGAAAGTGATTGCAGCCAGTGTGAGTCAGACTGCAACTGGTCGGAGACCCGTTGCCTCCCACCTCGCTGTGCAGCTGCCTTGTGATCAAAAGTGGTCGCCCAGAGGTTGACAGTGTTAGCAGCTAGCTGCCATGAGAACTTGGAATCAATCACCAAATGAAAAAACCCTGAAAATAAATCAAATAATTCAATAAATTCAATCTTCAGTGAGGTTACTGTCCTAAGTTTTTCTTTTAGCAATTAATTATCACCCAGCTATTAATGAGCTCTGAATATGTGTTTGCTAGACATATGCAGCATTACATTTTAGTACACAATATCTAAATGTATTAAAATGTAATGCAACACGCTTTGCGTGTTTTCATTTTCAAGAAGGGCACGCCTACACCTTCTTTGTTTCTTGTTTTTTTTAAACTTCTCCCTCATCTCTGTATGTGTGTTGCAGACACGCCAGTGTGTTACCAGGTGGAGGGCACCAGGCATGCCCTGAGGGTCACCCTTTACCTGGACAGCTGTCACTTCAATGAGCTCCCCAGTCGGCTGCAGAATGGAGGCAGCCTCAAACTCCACACTGTCCTGTTCACCAGAGGTAAGAAAGGCAAAGAACATAATTCCAGGGTGTAGTTCAGCTAGTAAAACATGACGTAGCGCTGGCAAGTAGAGCCGAGTATCTACTCAAAACCTTTTACTGTGGAACAAGCAACAAATCATACAATGCATCAGGCACAAATTCACTTATATACATTACACATATAGCCTTGGATCATTAAAACACCATGCAGCCTTTCAGCCTCTTACACATGTGCGTTTCCTTAGAACTTTATTAAGTTAGACTGAAGCCTTGTATTGACCATTTAAAACACTCACTTTAGCGCTCCCTGAGTCTTTGTCAGCCTAGTATGAAAGTAAAGCATTATACCAGTCTGCCAGTTAGCTGCTAATTTTCCATGCACAAGTCCTCATCGGATCATTAATCTCATGAGAGACCCCATATTGTTTACCGTGTATTTCCGAATACAACAGTGCTCCAAAACATTTAGTAGTGCAGATTTGCAGATGAACATTGCCACCTACTGGAAAAGAGTCTTGACTGCAGCCTATGGGGAAGCACAGTGATATATATATATATA
>NW_005187440.1:2815908-2831104 GCF_000239375.1 Pundamilia nyererei | reverse complement strand
AATCCCTTGAATTATAGTTGGAAGTCTACACTTGAGTCATATGTGGACTGTTTGGTTTGAGTTCTACTGTGGTGGTGCACAGAGGCAGTGTTATAAAACGTGTGTCATTCTCTAAATATTCATAGATCTAACTATGTGGCTTCTATTTTTCCAGCTTTGGAGCGTCCAGAGGGAGCGTCCCAGCAGGACTGCGTTGCCATGGAGGACTTCCAGCAGCGCACTAATGCTGTTTCACTGGAGAAAGTCAAGGCCTACTACCGCAGGCTCAGGTACCTGTTTTACTCTTCACTACCGCTCTTCACTGGCTTTCCTGGCACTGAAGATGTGTTTCACCTCAAGGGGAGAGTTCACCCTTTGGTGTTGCATAACAAGCAGAAACTGCACTTTGTATATTACATATGTGAAAGTCAAGCTTTCAAGGTCAGAACTTAATCATGTATCCAGAGGAGTCCTTGAGCAGTTCCCACATGAACGAACAGGATTTAGCTACATATACAGTAAAATGACTGTGGTACTGTTTCTCAAGTAGTAACGTGTTGAACAATATAAATATTAACTCTTGAAGTTTTAATGGTTTATGATTGAAGATGTGCTATATCTATTATATACCAGTGTTTTTACATCGTGTGTGGTCACTGATATGTGCACCCTAATTCCCAGAAAGTGATTCAACAATGCAGCATTAATAAATGATGAAATACTCAGTTTAGCAGTTGCAAAATCTGTAGATACTAGATGAGTCAGCTCTCCAACAAAAGTGAGTCACGGGATGCAAATCAGTAATTTTTCCAACCCGATGAAGAGTTTAAAAAACTGAGAACGTAATCCTTCTCTCCTCACAGAGCTTTCTATTTGGAGAAGTCAAATCTCCCTACAGACTCCAACACCACAGCAATGAAGATAGACCAGGTAAATATATACTGTTTTTAACCTTGATGAGTTTATAGTAGTCTGTATGGTCTTTTCATATGTAGCATCTGTCTTGTTATTGTAACATAAGTCAATTTTTTATATATATATATATTGTTGTGACTGAATATAAATGCAAGCACAGATACTGGGCCTTGAAGTTAGAGACCTTCAACCAAGCATTTCCAAAGTAAGATGAACTGGTGTGTCATTCCCTCCACCGGAAACTCCTCCATAGCTTGTCAAGACCCTCCCCGTTAACTCCAACTAACCCCAGCAATTATAGATGGTGTCCATTTGAACTTCTAGTGTCCCACACTGACTGTAGTTGAAATAGATTGCAGTAATTAAAACTGAATAGATCATAGTTTTAATATAGAAAGCGAAAGACTGCAGATTTAGACTTTCTTGCGTTGTATTTGATGGTTGTTTTCTCCCCATTTCTGTTCTCCATCTTACAAGTCAGTTACTCTACTAGTCCCATGTTTTAAAATATTTCACATGAATATAATTATATTATTTTGGAGTGTTCTGTTCACTTCAATACATTTTTTTTGTCTTGGTAATGAGAGACTTTTTAATTTGCTTGGTTTGAAAGCGATTTAAAAAGTCAACAGTAGTCTAAGCGGCTTGTTAAGGTGACGTCTTTTGTGATGTGTTATTGAATCATCTTGTTAGCAGTGCATTTAACGGCTAACCTTCCCTGACCTTTACTTCCTCCCGCCTCCCCGTAGCTGCTGAGACCCCTCAACACGCTGGACGACCTTTGTCGGCTAATGCAGTCGTACATCAACATGCGCCCGAATGCCCAAGGCCACCAGTCAGGTGTCAGCGTGCTGTGTGTGTCCTCTGAGCTGTGTAACCGCCTGGGAGCCTGCCACATCACCATGTGTGGCACAGGGATGCAGAGGTCAGTGTGGCACCACACCACAGAATTATTATGCTGCTTTTGTTGTGTCACTGGACTGTCAGACTGCATAAAAATAACACAGTGCAGAGTCAATGACATGCCCCATTGGAACCTCACAAACTCATCCTAACCTCGCCATTCAAATTCATTTTACTTCATTTTTGGGTTTATTGCAGAGGAACACACACTATTAATCACTGGCCTTCATGTTCTTTGCAGATGTACTCTGACTGTGACACTGGAGCAGGCAATGATCCTAGCCAGGAACCATGGCCTCATACCGCGCTGCATCATGCAGACCATGGACATAATGCGTAAACAGGTAAACCTTTAAGAAGATCTCAGTCCTGTTAAAGTCAAGACTATAAAATGTGAGTCAACTATTTTATTATATAAAACAAGAAACACTTGGAGAGCACAATCCTTCGACGGAGCAGCGCACTCTCTGGGCACTATTTACTTTTAAGGAAACAGTGTTGCATTTTTTTGTATCTTGTTTTTATTGTTCTCTTAATACTTTAAGAAGTTTGTTGGACAGTAGCGTGACAGGTGTTTGTTTGGATTACAAAAGCACAATGTAGGAGTACGTAAGGCATAATAGGTACTGATTTGTAAATATCTGGACATGAATAACCTGAGCTTCTTAGATAATATTTTACTACAGTATATTTTTAACCAACTAGGCAGCTAATTTTTTCTCTTGACAACACTTTCTCTAAAGATATAACATACTTTGGGGCCAACCTCAAAGGAAGGCAGAGTAGTGAAATGTAAAGGTGAGCTCAGAGGTCAAATGTGGCATGATATTTGGATGTCATACTTACAATGTGATGCTGAGAATCAAAGTTTGACCTTGTTTGAGCTTGAGGAAGAGGTCAGAGGTCCAAAGTAACGTGATATTTGGAATCCCCATATACACTATATTGCCAAAAGTATTAACTCACCCATCCAAATCATTGAATTTGGGTGTTCCAATCGCTTCCATGCCACAGGTGTATAAAATCATGCAGGTAGACATGCAGACTACTTCTACAAAAGTAGAGCTATGAAGTTGTAGGCCTTGTAACATCACAGAGCGGGGTCAGCGGATGCTGAGGAAAATATTGTGAACACGTCACCAACTTTCTGCAAATTTTCTGCAGACCTCCAAACTTTCAATTCAATTCAATTCAATTTTATTTATATAGCGCCAAATCACAACAAAAGTCGCCTCAAGGCGCTTCGTGTGGCCTTAAGATTAGCACAAGAATAGTGCATAGAGAGCTTCATGTTATGGGTTTCCATGGACAAGCAGCTGCATCCAAGCCTTACATCACATAGCGTAATGCAAAGCATCAGATCCAGTCAGATCCATGTAAAGTACGCTGCTACTGGACTCTAGAGCAGTGGAGATGTGATGAATCACGCTTCTGTATCTGGCGATCTGATGGACAAGCCTAAGTTTGGCGGTTGCCAGGAGGATCGTACATGACTGCATTGTGCCAAGTGTAGTTTGGTGGAGGGGGGATAATGGTGTGAGGTTGTTTTTCAGGAGTTGGGCTAAGCGCCAGTTCCAGTTAGTTCGTTTAAGGTGAAAAAAGTTCTGACATGGTAACAAAAGACTGGCAAAGACATTTAATGCTAAAAAGCACAACTACAACAGCGTAACATAAACGAGTACAACTGAGTATCTAAGAAAAGCAGAGTGGTTGAGAATTAACGATAGGGAGAGGTTCTTTGCATCAATTTTGCTAAAGAGAACAGGGACCACTCAGCGGTGTTAGTGCACAAATGGCCTGCCGCCATGATGATAAGTGGACGTGTCATGTGTAAAGGCGCTATTAAAGCTGAAACAAACATGCACATCATAGAAAAATCTCTGCTGACATTCAGGCAAGGTCTTATATTGAACAACATTCTGCACACATTGCAGATGCATGGCACCGCATTAATTGCATTTACTGGCATTTAAAAATTGTTTTCAATATTTTTCCAGTGAAAGGAACTTTTAATGGTCATCAATCTAATTATACAAACAACCAAACAAGAAATATGTATAGATTATTTTGTTAGTTTGAAATGCAATCTTTTAGGACTTATTTAAATAGACAGCAAAGTTCAACTTAATTGAGTTGATGCGTGAACACACTGGATCAGAAATCCTATGTAGCTCCTTTTGCTGGACATTTAAGAGCATGTTGTAGTATATTATTGAACAGTAATGAGCAGTTCTAAACCCAACTTTTCATTATTTGTCAGCAATTAGCACTTCTGTTTTTCATATTTTACTGTTATTAATTTTTCATATTGCATTTCGTTTGTTTCTTTCCATGCCTCTGTCATAAAATACGAGCACACGGAGAGCTTTCTGTGTTTAATCTGTTAATGGCAGTCAAGCTGTCTGTTATGTTGAGCTTTTAGCTTATATATTTTCTCTCTTATAAGGGGGCAAGAGTTGAGCTGTCTGCTAAAAATCTCAAGGTAATGGACCAGATGCCTCCATCAGCTCCAAGGTACTGAATGAAACCATTTCTAGGCACCTTAAGCCATGCCTTTCAGATAATTGCACTGTTTATATGTAATCTGGGTGGATTCCCCTCATTTGAAGTTTTGCTTCTTTTTTTAAAAACAGGCTCTTCAAGCTATGTTTGCCACCCTCAGATGGAGACCTCTAAGGATACTGTCACTTCAGCAAAGTCATCACATTGAGGGTGAATGAGGAACTGATGATGACAGGAGCATAGAGACACTGGCAGTGGAAAACCTTTGCCTCTCCCCATTGCCCCGCTTACACAGGGATCATTCCGGCGTGGATACCACTAGAGTCTTCAGAGCACCTACAGTGAGACTGATGCAACCTGAGTCTCAGGACTAGTTATGTATTATTTTACTGGAGCTAACCATATAGAAGCATTATTCTGTTGGCTCTCTTTCCAAACCATGTCGACTTAACAACCGGTTCAAAATATTCACAACAATACGAAAAATGACGAGGCCCCATAAAGACAATGTCCACAGTGGTTATTCTCACAGTTGAGCTTGTATTATTAACTGGATTAACCAAACTACCTGTAGCTGACTGTCATCCTAAATGCAGACATTTCATTTTGCCTTGGACTGCAAAATCCAGAGAGTTGCGTGTTTCTCTGTTCAGGCTGGCGTTCCCCAGGGCTCAATGTGTGGACCCCGAGTGAAGTAGAATACTTGAATGCCCTGTAATTCATATAAGATGCAGAAAGTTAAAGATTAGACAGAGAAATGGAAGTAGGGATTGAGGGGCAGATGAAGATGGCATGGGGGTGGGGTGGGATTGCTGCATGTGGTTACTGTGCAATTACTGTAGGTTTAGTGTGAGTACTGTATTACTGCACTATATGAAGGATAGTTATTTATTGTGTCCAAGAAGGAGCGTTTTATCGCCTACTTATACTATATCGGGTATTAAAAGAATCTAAAAGCATTCCAGCCTACGTATTGAACAGTATTTAAAGGACCAATGGCATGCCGTCTTTTGGATGTAACTGCTCTGGTGTATTTCATTTTATTTATGTGTTACATTAATCTTCAGGGAGTGCAAGGGATGGATGTACTGAAGCTAGCTAATCAGAATCAGGACAAAGGAAGAAACTATACAAGGTTGTTTCTCAACAAGCAGCCAAGTTATCAGGATACTGTTAAATTATTAATATATTAATTCAAGTCTTCTAGTTGAAGGATAACCTTCACTTAACTAAGACACCTTTTGATTTTTTGTTTTTTTCAATTGGCTTTTATGTTGTCTCGAAACGATTGTGTTAACTTTAGGTATTAAAAGAAGCACAAAAATTGGTCCATTCAGTGTTAGAAAAAAAGTACTGTATGCAGTTTGCTGGTGATGTGAACAAAGGGACGGTTTGATGACTGAAAAAACCCAGTAACATTAGTTTACTGACCATTTTATTATTATTATTTTGTACATACAAGCTGTAGCAGTGTCAGAGGGAGGGGGAGTGAGGTCGTGTAGAGAATTAAAGCAGAGAGTTGCTATAAATTAAACTGGATGATATTTTATGGAAATAATATAGTATATAAAACATTTTTGTATGTTTAACTGTGCATTTAAAGAGAACCTGATTCTCTTTTTTAACTGTAACCTCACTGACAACTTGTTTCTGACTGTTAAAAAAGGTTTGACATGGATTTCAAGGACCTCACTTGACATTACAGCAGGTCATGTGATCTTTTTATTTTTTTATTTGGTTCATGTTGGAATAGTCCCTACACATCCCTTGGCAGTAGCATTACCAACACAAATTGACATCCATCAGTTGGCATATAAAACCCATGGCTATTTGCATTGTTTTAGTTTTCTTTCTCAAACGTTGCTCTTAACTCGAGCACTGTAAATATGATAAAACTCCCAGTGCAGCGTTAGTTATCATAACCTGGTCTTAACTGTGCTACCGGTTCAAATTAGCTAATGATTGCAGCATGTCGGTGTAGCAGGACATACATGTCACTGATTACACATGTACTTACATTATTCTAATGTTTCAAATTGTATATACTTTACCTGCAATTTTTTGTTGCTTGCAAATAACTGTAAAAAGGATTTTTGTTGTTGTTGTTGAAACTTTCTAAAAATTATCATTGTAAATGGAATCTTAACAAGCTAGTGAATAAAATGTTCTCAGTACGACAAACTTTTCAGCGCAGCAGTATTGTTGGCTGATCCAGTGGCGGCTGGGATGTCCTTCGGGATATTTTATTTTCATTTTGATGTTTGTTTGTTTCTTTAACCCTTTCTTCTTTACAGTGGACCCTATGTATGTGCTCCGTGTAAGTTTGCATGAGTCAAAAAGATGATTACATCTTTATGCTTTCACACCATGACAGCAGACTGTGACTAAGTAATACCGGGAGTGACCATTGTGATGGTTTCTTTTTTCATCTTACTCATTCTCATATTTGTGCTTGATGTCATAGTGCATATAATCTGGTGTCATTTGAATTAAAACAAAAGATCCAGTAATCTGCTAATCATTTAACTCTTATAGTTAACTGAAAACAACAGCGACAAAATAAGAAATGCTTGAGCTGGAAAAAGTTCTGACATGGTAACAAAAGACTGGCAAGGCCGTTTAATGCTAAAAAGCACAACTACAACAGCCCAGTAACATAAACGAGTACAACTGAGTATCTCAGAAAAGCAGAGTGGTTGAGAATTAACTATAGGGAGAGGTTCTTTGCATCAATTCCGTTAAAGAGCACAGGGACCACTCAGCGGTGTTAGCGCACAGTTTGAAAGCCTGCAGCCATGATAAGTGGACGTGTCATGTGTAAAGGCGCTATTAAAGCTGAAACAAACATGCAGGTCATAGAAAAAACTGCTGACATTCAGGCAAGGTCTTATATTGAGCAACATTCTGCACACATTGCAGCTGCATGACACCGCATTAATTGCATTTACTGACATTTAAAAATTGTTGTTTTCAATATTGTGCACCTTTTTAAATTGTATATAGGCTTTGCATTATTTTGAAACTGTTGCCGTTCTGCTACTCTCATCACTGTGTGCGCGTCATTCACTTTCAGGTGGATGCAAACTGGTCTATATTGTTTCACGCTGGAGTGTGCGCAAAGCAGGCTGGGATGCTCCATTTCTTTGTCTTCTGTCTTGGCTGTTGTTGATACCGTCTCAGGCTGCATGTGTATTCCTGTCGAGGGAACACAAACCTCGAGGCATAGCTTGACATAGTTTTCGGTGTCCATTATCCCGAGTGAAAAAGCTTCACGCATGAATATTACATTAATCCAGTTAAACCCTTTCCTGCAGTTCCTCCCATGTTGGAGTTAAGTGGTGAAGATGGCAGGTTATCTTACGCCGGATTCTTAAAACTAACACGATTCTTTCGGACATAGTAATGGACTTCCCCACCCTCCCAAGTTAGTTTAAACCCTAGGATTGTTTAAAGAGAGCACTGGAAGAAAGCTGGCGCTTGAACTTGGCCTTAATTCATTGTTGTAATTCGATTAAGAGCATTTCTGGCAATAAGATGATTGAAGAACGCTTTTAAATCCCTGGTCACCAACGAAATAAATTTCGCATTTCGCTCCTTGCTGTGTGTCAGATGGCCGGAAGGGGCTAAGGTAAAAGCATACACGGTGCAGTCTCGCATGCTTATTGCAATTGGTTTTTCTAGAGGGACCGACATCAACTGCATTCACCACCAGCACACACCCCTCAGCACCGGTGATGCATCCCCGCGGCAAGGGCACTGACAACTCCTCCTCAGAGTCTCGACTTTAGAATGGTGCAGAAATCTCTCAACGGCGGGGTTTACCCAACTCAAGCCGGAGAGAAGAAGCACAAAGTCGGGTTTGTGGGTTTGGACCCGGGAGCTCCGGAATCCAGCAGGGATGGGGCACTGCTCATTGCGGGCTCGGAAAGCACCAAGCGGAGCAGCATCCTCTGCAGACCGAGGTCCAGCATCTCCGCAGGAAGACCCAGACCGTCGAAGAAAAACGCCAGCTATCGGAAACTACAGAATTTTCTCTACAATGCGCTGGAAAGACCGCGGGGATGGGCGTTCATCTACCACGCTTATGTGTAAGTGCAGTTTTGGGCTTCTGCCACAGTTGCCGTGCCTTGGATTAGGAAAGATGCTGTGGAGTTTTGCAGATCGGGTGTCTCGTTCTGCATTACTGATAATGATCGTGCGACGCAATAAAGGGTTAAATGCGGTCCTGCTGCCGAACTGCTAGAGCCTTATCACACGACAGGAGTCACTTCACCTCCATAACTCCTTCTCCAACTCTTTATTGTTGGCTTTTGCAACTCATGCTTACGTCAGAGTGTCATTTTGGAAGACTTTAACATGTCCACGATGCTTGCAGTTAGTGTTTAACATGTGCCCACGTCCACATACGGTTGGTCTTCATTGACTGGAGTTACCATACGTTTGCTGCAGCTTTCAGCACCGTGCTCCGTGGACAGCTCCTAGTAGACGCTGCAGTCTGACTACGCACAGTGATGTGGACTCTGCTAACACGCATGTGTGTGCGAGCGTTGAGGGAGAGCTCAGACAGTCTGTTGAGTTCTTGCAGCTGGAACATGGTGCTTTGCTGTTGTTTCCCTTGTCTGTTAGGTTAAGTGAGGTTTGGGTCGAACATAAAGAGTTAATGTCAGACCCCCAGAGATGCCATCATCGATATGAGGCCTCACGATCTGTAATCTCTAGTGAGCATGAAATCACAAAGGATAACATGATTTTTTTTCATGCTGAAGTGGTGCTGCAGCAGTTTCTGTCTGCCAACCTGGAAGATGAAAGATTGAAAAAACAGTCAGAAAGAATCTATTCAGTAGACTAGCAGGATACCCAGTCTCTGATCTTACATTTCTCATTTATTCATCGCCTCCCTGCCTCATAATCGCATGAAGTCCATGTCGTGATGCGGACTTCCTGTTTAATACAGCAGACATTAGTCAAATGCTTTTCTGCGTGGACCCACTCCAGTGTGTTAAGTATAACATACTAATGAGATGAAATGGTTACAGTATGTTCCCTTCACAAACACATTCTTCAAATGAAAAGGTGTGTCACCTGTGTTTGGAAGACCCCTCTTCCAGCTTCGTCTGACTCCTTCCAGTTCAGTGATGCTGCATGCTTAGTAGTTAGGAGATGAAGTAGCCACAGCATTGAGGAATTCACTGTGCACAGCATATCGAATCCCCAGACACAGCTGGATGCCCAGAAGTAAGGCTGTGCTCTAATGTGAAACCACACGCACTCACACAGAGCCCTCTGGGTACTTCTGAAATATTAACCGAATACTACAGCAGCCGAGTCTCCATTTGTTATGCCTTTTTTTTAAAAGATGCTCTTCATTGCTGCTCTTAGGAAGCAGTGTGAGCTCTGTGGCTGAATCTAGTGCACGCAGACATGATGTGTTTTAGTAGCCAAGCTACGCCAGACAGCCTCGTTAGAAAAGGGTCAGTAAACATGTGTGTTGTCTAAAATCAGAATCCTCCAGAAAGTTGTAGAGTAGGACACGTGACCGCGATCAACAGACACAAATAAGCACCAGCCAAAGAAGCCACACAGAGTTACCACATGTCTGCCCTCTATTCCATTTGTCTGTTCTATGCATTATTCATAGTCATCACACTTCATTTAATCTCCCAGCTCTATCTTTCTACCTTGCTGATTTATAAAACAATCATGTGATGACAGTAAGCTCTTTCCACCGCCGGTTCGGTCTGTTCCTTATCCCTTCTGCAGTGGAAAATGCATTTGGCATGAAGTAACAGTTGCCTTGAATGAAGCAGTACTACAAGGTATGCTAGCAGCTTTCTTTCTTTTCGATGGGGTTTCTCTGGAAATGTTAGTCAGGTGTTGTGTTCAGTGGCCTCAGTTGTAATGCGCGTGAATAATCAATATGTGGAACATGAGTACTATATAGCCAGAATACTCTTGGGCTTGCTGCTTTGGGTCCTCTCTCTCTCTTTCTCGCTTTATGTTTCTGGCTGTCTGAGACCAAGGCCAGCCTTTCTCCATCACTTTTGGTCAAACATTAGATAAGGGAAAGAGACACAGTGATCTACAGTCATGGATCCCTGTGGGATTAAATCTCTGCTGTTGTACAATATTCATCTTGTCTCAGTTCTTTCTTGGCACAAATTCTGCTACAAAAGGTGTTTTCGTTAGGCTTAATGCTATTGAGACAGTAACGTAAAGCCAGTTCTCTGCAGCCTGTAACAATTTCCACAAAGCCAAGGCATATTCCCAATCAGATGCAGTGCTGAGCTTTCTGTTATCTTCAGCCATTTGGCTTCTGCAGGAGCCTGATTATAGTGTGTCCTCTTGCAGATAGAACCAGCTGTGTGAGATACTTGAATACCCTCTGCAGCTATAAGATGACTAAATGTCTCAGTTGTGCACCAGAGTAGAATATGACAAAAAAAAGACTACAAAAACTGACTGAATAAAGGCAACAAAATGACTAAAAGACAATCAGTACAAAAAACAAAAAAAATTCTGTTTTGGTTATTGTGTGAGACAACCTAAGGACACGGCGTGGTATTCCATTATTTTGCTGATCTGGCAATAAGGCAAGGGCAGCAGTAGACAGATGCTGGCTGCCAGGCTGCTGAGATGTGATTGAGTGGTCTCTTTTAACAGATGTGGGGTCTGTGATAAAGTAAAAGACCGAGTCCTAGTTGGTTTGAGTGTGCCCTATATACTATTCTAAACAACACTTAAAATACAGGCTTACTCAATTAAACACATTTAGAAGATTTTTCAGTGCAGCCTCACTTGATCATGACTGCTTTGCAAGGGTGCAGGTTTTTTATTGGAAAGCGATGGCAAATATTGTTGGTATATCCACACATGCAGGTTAAATGATCTTAGATGTAACTGGGACTCCCAAAAGCTCTCAGTCCTGGTGCTACTGGATCTAAGCGCAGCCTTTGATACAGTAGACCACGCTATTCTTTTAAACAGACTGAAACACACGGTGGGCCTTTCTGGTGCTGTACACAACTGGTTCACTTCCTATCTCTCAGACAGAACTTTTATGGTGAGTATGGATACATGCTCCTCTAAGATCCATAAAATGACTTGTGGTGTGCCTCAAGGGTCAGTTTTAGGCCCTGTACTTTTTAATTTGTGTATGCTCCCTCTTGGCGGTGTCATCAGGAGGCGTGGAGTGAACTTCCACAGTTACGCTGATGACACTCAGCTGTATATCTCCGTGTCTCCTGATGACACCAGACCAATGGATGCTCTTTTTAACTGTATTCTAGATATAAGATCCTGGATGGCAGAGAACTCGGTCCTGAGGCTCAGAGAGAGAAACTCTTGTCTAAATTAGAGGCATTTTCACTATGCCCTTCACTACAAGTGAAAAAACTGGGTGTTATTTTTGACTCTGAGCTTGGTTTTATCCCACATATTAAACATGTAACCAAAATTGGATTTTATCATCTAAAAAATATAGGCAGAGTCCGCCCTATTCTCTCTCGGGCCAACACGGAGATGTTGATGCATGCTTTCATTACCAGTCGCATTGATTACTGTAATGCCCTGCTCTCTGGTCTCCCCAAAAATAATATTTCACCTTTACAACTTTTACAAAACTCTGCAGCTTGTGTGCTGATGAAGACCAGAGGGCGGGCCCACATTACACCGGTTTTAGAATCGCTGCATTGGCTCCCCGTGTGTTTCAGGATCGATTTTAAAGTTCTTTTATTGGTTTTTAAATGTCTTAATGGTCTTGGGCCTTCTTATCTCTCACATTTGGTTTCACCATATGAACCCTCGCGGACCCTGAGGTCCTCTGGTACTGGCCTATTGATTGTCCCTAAAGTCAGGACACATACTCACGGAGAGGCAGCTTTTCAGTGGTATGGTCCTCGTCTGTGGAACAGCCTGCCGGAGGAGCTCAGGGCCGCAGAGAACGTACATGTTTTTAAGAACAGGCTCAAGACCCACCTTTTTAATTTAGCTTTCACCTAACGTTTATTTATTTTATGCTTATTTATTCTATCCTGTTATTCTCCATCCATTCGCGTCCGCTTATCCTTTTCAGGGTCGCGGGGGGCGCTGGAGCCTATCCCAGCTGTCATAGGGCGAGAGGCGGGGTACACCCTGGACAGGTCGCCAGTCTGTCGCAGGGCCAACACACAGAGACAGACAACTATTCGCACTCACATTCACTTGCACATTCACACCTATGGGCAATTTGGATTAACCAATTAACCTATCCCCACTAAGTGCATGTCTTTGGACAGTGGGAGGAAGCCGGAGTACCCGGAGAGAACCCACTGTATATAATAACCCCCTGTTATTCTATTTATATTATTAATTTAGGTTTTACCTAATATTTATTGATTTTATTCTTATTCATTTTTTTATCTTCTTACTCTATTTACATTTATACTGTATCCCATTCTTATTTATTTTATCTTTTTATCCTGTATATATCCTTGTTGGGTCATATCTCCAGTGTTTCTTCGGAGGGGGCTCTCTGCACCGGGGCTGTGATCGACCGTGGCTGCTGGGGCTCTGTGGGTCTTCTCAGCCTGGCTGGGGGGCTTCTTTGCCTCCCTCCTGCTGTGTGCCCAGCCTGGAGGCTGCGGTCTGTGACTGGCTTTCTTTAAAAAATGTTACTGAAAAAACGTTAGTGTGTCCTCCAGTTTAAAAGGAGGCAGAACATCCTGTTTGTTATCAGCATGCAAAAGCTGTCATCTGTGTTGAACAGAGCTGTAGACTTGCACTGATGGCCCTGTTTGGACAGCAGCATTTAGGTAAGAATTTCCATTTCCCATAAAATCTGTTGCTTATTTAAGTAAGACAATGATAACCTATATTCTTTGCCCATTATCACTGGAGGCAGCCTTTCTTCCCCAACCAGGGGAGAGCATTCCACCATTTTCTCACAGGGAACCACATCCTCAGACTTCCTCAGCCTGGCCCATTCACAAAAGGTTTACAGGTTGTTGCAAAAAGAGCTCATGCAAAACAGCAGTATGTATGCCCCGGCCCTATCAGTTTTATATCTGTTGTTGGCACTATTATTTAAAACATAGTCCAGTTAAATATCGCAAAGCAGGCTGAGATGTTCCATTTCTTTGTCCTATTTCTTGCTGAATTACCAGATAACATATGGTTTCTAACACTGAGAGAATTCAGATAAATACTCCTCCGACACTGAGCGTAGTTTTGAGTCAGCATGGGAGCTGCTCTCTTGTTACGTTTCAGCATATGTCATCATTCTGCTGGTGTCGCCTTTGGCCACGGTGGCTGCCGTTCAACAAAAACTACAAGAACTTGATCTGTTGCGATGACACATTACACCATAAAGCAACTTTTCTTAAAAGACACATCAACTGAGTATTGTAGCAAAGTGTTTTTCTATAAACTAAAATCCTGTTAAGTGCCTATAGCTAATATCTCTGTAGTATAATGGATGACAACGGTACTTATATATGAAAAGAGTTACTTATAGTGAAGAACTGAGATGGAACTTCATTCAGCTCAGTTCAGTTTCCCTCCTTTTTCTCATCTTGGTTATATTATCAGACTTTGGAAAATCTAACACATGAATGAACAGATCAGATGAGAAGCTTAAGTCAGAAAAATGTTTTCTATATATAGTCTATAAGAAGGGGTATGCACTGGTGTGATGTGCTAAGCAGAGGGTTTTGTGTTTGATGAGGTGGGTTCAGACTCACCATGAAGGGAAAACTCAGCACTGAGCTATTTCAAGCAGGTAGAGGCCCATGTTTGCCTCTTGAGAGAACAGAAGGGGAGAACTGAAGGAGTCTTTACTTAGAAAAAAAAAATCTGCTATCGTCTGTCCCCGTCTTTTTTCTTTTAGGTTTTGCCTACTGCAACTTTAACATGAATGCCCCTGGAAAATTGCACAATTTGATCGACTTGAAAAATTCAGGTTGCTTAGATCTTTGTTATGTAATTATCTTTAACTTGCTAGTTGCATTGCATATCGATCAATCAATCGATCAGCTGATATAGTTGACAAGCCACTCTAAAGCTTTTTGGAAACATTAGAATGGGGGCTTGGCATTCTGATTATTTGTCAAAATACTTTTTGCACATAAAATAGATTTCTCTCTCTTTTTTTTTCTCCAAATTTTCAATGAGTTGTGGATACTGCGAATGCTAAATGCACAGAAAGGCTACCTCTGCGGCTCATAATTAAGACAATGACAGCAGACAGCTACACTTGCAGGGTCACTTGTGTTTGTTTTTGCACGTTGAGTGCCCCAGAAAGCCATCGTCACCCTCAAACATCCCCTGACGGTGTTCACAGAGCGCTCACTGCAGTGCTGGCACTTGTTCTTCAGATGCACTACTTGCTTAGTGAAAAATCCTTACCTCCTTATTTGCTCGCCACGAGTTCGTCGCAGTCTAAATTTAGCGTGATGAGTATGTCTGGGTAGGCAATGCTGTGCTGAGCGAGACAAATCAATGTTTCTTTATCTTCAGCTCAGGAGGAAATGCAGACTTCTCTGCTTCCAACAGCAGCCCCCTCAACTCGATTGATCAACAGTCACGTTCCCACTGATGTCGTCTGGATCTCGCTGGCAACAAGTGGATGTGTTTTGTGGCTGTTTGTCAAATGCAAGAGGGAATGTGATTTTCACTGTTTGTGGCTTTTTAGTGGAGGCTGAGGTGCCAGAGATAAAATCATGTAAAAAGAAGAACTGCATGTCTATGAGCTGTGATGCATTCAGTATCAGAGAGTCATCTGTAGTTGAAACATTGACCTTTGACCTTTGTTTATGGCGTAGACTATATATATCATCTATATCTACTGGCAGTTTCTATAAAATATAAATTTAGTAAGTTTAATTATAAATCCATAAATGTTTAGCTATGGTAAAATAGGCAT
>NW_005187440.1:2813538-2815588 GCF_000239375.1 Pundamilia nyererei | reverse complement strand
TGAAAGGAACTCTTAATGTTTCAGCATACCTACATATTTTGGAAAATGTGATACTCCCAGGTTTGTGGGAAC
This sequence comes from Pundamilia nyererei, assembly GCF_000239375.1. Lineage (NCBI taxonomy): Eukaryota > Metazoa > Chordata > Actinopteri > Cichliformes > Cichlidae > Pundamilia > Pundamilia nyererei. The sequence goes on along the minus strand of NW_005187440.1, from coordinate 2,815,516 downwards.
AGTTTGGAACAGAAGAATTTGACTGGCCTGCACAGAGTCCTGAGTTTACCCTGACAGAAAACCGTTGGGATGAATTAGAGCAGAGACTTCGATTTAGGCCTTCTCATCCAGCTTCAGTGTCTGACCTCACAAATGTACTTCTGGAAGAATGTTCCAGAACATTTGAAGCTGCTATAGCTGCAAAGGATGGGCTGACATCATATTTACACCCTATAGATTAGGAATGGGATGCCACTTAAGTTCATATGTGTGTAAAGGCAGACGAGCAAATACTTTTGGCAATATAGTGTTTGTGCTTTCTTACAGAGAGTTGGGAAGCTAAGACTTTGCATAGCATAGCATAGCTTAGCATAAAGACTGTCTTGATGCTATGCTAAGTCATAAAAACCTTTTATATGATCATTGGTAAAGACAAGAAAACAGCTAATCTAGTCTTGGCCCAACTCGACGAAGCATGTTTAGATAACAGATCTCAGTTTGTTAACTCTTCCAGAGGGAAACGTTGGGTTTTCTGTTCCAGAGTTAACTTCGACTCTGAGTCTGATGAGCTGACTGACAGTCTGATTCATTTCCTCATTCACAAAGTTGCTGTCTGTAGGGGAGCAAACTAATTTGCAGATGTTTTTACAAGCACTGTTAAATGTTTGCTATCTGCTGCAATTATATCCCAGATTTATAATCAGTGCAGAATAAAATCTATATAGTCTATTTCTAACTCTGTGGACAGTCATACAGCTGTCAGACTGTTGTTTTCTTTGCACTGCAAACATTTACTGCAAATTAGCAAGCAAGTGATTTATTTATACAGCACTTTCAGAACAACTCCCAGCTGAACACAACGTGCTGTACACTTGACATGCCAGAAATGGCATGTGACACAATTATTATAAGAATCACTGTTTAAATAAAAAATATCTGTTTAGTATTATACAGTCATATTTGAATTCTCCTCACAAGACCTTACTTAGTCTGTATATCTGAATTTGCCTCCCATTTGGACCATGATCTGTGTGTATGTCCTATATAATGAAGAGATAGAAATGACTGTCTAGAAGCTGTGCTTATGGTAAAATTATAGATAATCGAGTATCTGTAGGGACTAATTGTTTGATTGCTTTAGGAGGCAAGTCCTGTTACCTTCTTTTATCAGCAAGAGTCCTCATCAGAAAGTACTAATGAGCTGGGCAAGGTCAAGTCAGCAAATCTGCATAACCTGATCCCCAATTACAAATGCAGCTAGCTATCTATGTAGCCTTTTCCTCCGTAACATTTAGTTTCAGTGACTATACTTAGAGGAACTAATGTGATCCGAATGTAAACTGTAAGTTTTGAGCAGCATATCAATCATTGTTAAAACATGGAGCTCGTTAATGTGTTATTTCTTACTGCTGTCATAAGTGTAATATCATAGCTTTTTGTTGTAAGCTTGCAAGCTGACTTTGGTAATAACATTTTTAAAGGAATATATCATTATCATGGCTAGGTTAGTTTATATAAAGACAAGAATCAGACTGAAAAAATGCATAATAAATGATGTTCCATCTAAAATGCAGTTTAACTGGACTCAGTGTGCTGAAATCATTTCTTGGCAGTATGCGTTGATGTTCTGCTTGGCAATATCATAGATGTAAGTACATAAGACTCCAGGAAGAGTTAATTTATGGGATCAAGTGGATTAATGAGTTTTGAATAATGAGTAAGTGTTGCCTTTGTGTGCTATAATCCATAAGCAGTGTTGGTTTTCACCTGGTGAAATTATAAATCAAAATGACAAGTTATGGAAATGCCATCACCTCCCCAGTGATCACAAATGGCTATGAAAAGCAAGAAGGATTGAGTTATTCTTTTCTGCATTTCTCACACATGTAGATGTCATATAACACGCAATAGTACAACAACACTCTTTTTTTGAGAAAGACTTATAAAAAGGTGTTTCGTTAGCCCTGGGCGTTTTTTGATTAACTCTGAAGCTTTTTTT
>NW_005187440.1:2808761-2811898 GCF_000239375.1 Pundamilia nyererei | reverse complement strand
AAAGTCTTTGAGACCTTTTTGAAAAAAATGTGTTGGCAGGACATCTAAACAGCAAGAGGAGGAGTTCAGTTGGCCTAAGATGTCCTCCAGGTCTTTGCTGTTAATAGGGTGGAACTGTTTCATGGTGTTTAAACTGTTTTTCAGTGGACACAGTATATATCCTGAATATGCTGTTGATGTACCAATTGCTTGTCTAATCTTTTGGATTTTGTCTGTGAAGAATTTGGCAAAGTCATTGCAGGCCATGGTCGAATGAAGTTCAGCTGCCACTGACACAGGAGGGTTTGTTAGCCTGTCAACTGTAGGAAATAAGACCCGAGCATTATGACTGATGTCAGAGAAGTAGGACCTCCTTGCACTCCTCAGCTGTAAATTATAATTGTGAAGTTTCTCTTTATAGATGTCATAATGAACCTGGAGGTTTGTTTTTCTCCATCTGCGCTCAGCTTTCCTACACTCTCTTTTTTCATTTTTCTCCATGGAGACTTTTTCCTTCCCGAGATAACCTTCACCTTAATGGGAACAATAGTGTCCATTACATTTAACATTTTAGCATTGAAACTATTGACGAGCTCATTGACTGAACCTCCGGACAGGTCAGGTGTTAATGGGAAGACCTGGTTAAAGATCTCACTACTGTCTTCAGTTATACACCGTTTTGTGATCACTGCTGTTGATATATTTGTGTGGGCTGAGATTTTACTTTCAGAAAGGCCCACATCAGACATAGTAACCTTTGGAATGCTCAGGCCTTGGAGATCAGTAGGTCGAGAGTGTGTCCTCTATTATGTGTGGCCTCTGTTACATGCTGAGTCAGCCCAAAGTTGAGTGAGTGTTACTCAGGTCTTTAGCCCCTTTGTCCTGAGGGTTGTCCACATGGATGTTAAAATCCCCAACAATAATTAAACAGTCGAAATCAACACAGATCACAGACAGCAGGTCACTGAGATCATTAAAAAAGTCTGTGCAGTATTTGGGAGGCCTGTAAACATTAAGAAACACAACTTTGGATGGGGCCTTCAGCTGTAAAGCCACATATTCAAAAGACTGAATACTTCCAGGAGATAGCTGCTTACATTGAAATGATTCATTAAATAAGACAGCAACCCCTCCTCCTCTCCTGCTCTCCCTGGCCTCACTGATAAAACTGTAGTTAGGAGGGGTCGTCTCGATGAGAACAGCTCCACTGTTACTTTGGTCCAACCAAGTTTCAGTTAAAAACATAAAATCAAGGCTGTGCTCAGTGATTAAATCATTAATTAAAAATGTTTTCCCAGCTAAAGATCTAACGTTTAATAAAGCCAACTTAAGTGTTTTAGAAGTATTATTTGCCCCCTTGTGTTTGGGAGCAGTCTGTGGCACACAAGGTATGTTTACTATATTTAAAGATCTTTTACAGTGCCGCTCTCTGTGTTTTGACCAGGCCACATGTCTCAGTGGAAAAGTCACCACTGCCATAATCCTCACAGCCCGGACCCTCCACACATCACACATCAGACTGTGGAGACATGAAGGTGGTAAGGAGGAACTAAGGGGGGCAAGGCTGGGCAATGTAACTTCGATTGCTCTGTTGAAGGCAACACTGTATAGACACAGTAAAAGACAGATGTAGCTCCTGTGGTGTCAGCTATTGGTTTCTGAAGTGCTGTCCTGAAATCCAATTGGTTGCCAGAAAATGGATAAGACAAGGAGGGGTACCGTAGGTCTGACTGTGAAACCACACACTCATTGGCTAACAATTTGCGATGGACATTTGCAGAGAACAACTGCATGATGTATAAAGATTTGCCTTTGCGCTGTCAAGTGGACTGATTTGATCCAATCGACGCTTCAGTTTACTACGAGGTTTACATACAGGTTTCACTTGGCATTTGGAACCATTTGGAATATTAGTGTTTTGATGATGAATTATTCATAGTAATATTAAATGGCAACCTTCCTCTCACAGTCACATCTTCTGTCAGACATAAACAGGGTTCTAACATCTACACCTACACAATGACCATCTGTCTCAGTGTGCATAAGTGAAGATAGGTAACAGTTTGATTAGCAGTGCAAACTTACAAAAATATGGGAATAAACTGCAGTTATACCTGATTCCAAAAATACCTACTGACCATAGGTGACCCTATTGAACTACTTTCAAATTTGAGTTGAGTAAACAGTGCATGGATGACTTCATCACTACCACAGATGAGACTGTTTTTATTATATAATGGCTCATTTGAATAATACATAAATATTTTCACTTTTATCCCAGCCTCCTTCTCCAGCCAACACTTTTCCAGTTTCTGCTGTGCACCACTTCAAAAATGAGTTAAATACAAATACAATCTTGCATCATGATTTTTATTAGCTGATGTTCAGTAAAATGTATATAATCATACATTCATGCCAAATAATTATAGAACAAAAACATTTAAAAAAAAAACCACACGAGTTGAATTTTTCATTGGGCCACTGAACTGAGCAGCAATTTATTTATCTTTGTGTTAACCAAAGCACAAAAATCTTAAAGTGCTGCATTCAATAACATAATAAGAACCACACAGCCCTTCAAAGAACTCCCTAGCTCAGTAACACTTGCCTTGTACTTCTTGTGCCCAAGCAAGTAATCAGAAGCCAGGCATGTGTGCTCTGCCCCAAAATAGGCCTCCTTTGCTTTGAGATTTGCTTTATCTTTCTTGTATAATAAAAAAATTGTTCTTTCAGTGAACTCATTCTTGCCTGGAAGCTGTAGGTAATCAGTGTACAGTATATTTAGTATATTTAGGTGCACTGTACAGTTTTTCAGTGATGTAGTCCTTGTGGATGGAGTTCTCAAAGGGGGGGGGGGCAGTTGCTGCTAAGAGATGCTTCTTTGTATTCAAGCAGAATAAATGAACCTTAATGATCTAATGAGCTGTACTTGATCTTTACTTTACAGGTCCTCTTGAAGAGGCCAACTTTACATGATCACAGAGACAGAATCAAAGAGAATCAATTAGGCTGGAAAAGACCTTGAATCTAACAGTGGTCACAAAAGTGTGCTGACCTTGAAAGACCTCTCTCTCTACACACACACACACACACACACACACACACACACACACACACACACACACACACACACACACACACACACACACACACACACA
>NW_005187440.1:2798877-2808741 GCF_000239375.1 Pundamilia nyererei | reverse complement strand
CACACACACACACACACACACACACACACACACACACACACACACACACACACACACACACACACACACATATATATTACTGATTTAATGTTCATGAATTGCAAAGTCAATCTTGGGGACACGTGTCTATTCACTAGTGATATTTGAGAAGAAACTGATACATTTTTAAAAGATATGTATATTTTTTGTATTAGCCCTGTGACAGGCTGGCGACCTATCAAGACTCCATCTTTCGCACCACCCTGAATTTGATAAGGGGGAGAAAATGGATGGATGGTAATCTGTGTATTCCACATATGCCATAAAGACGATGATATTTAGATTGAAATATCCTGTTGGCCTGTAGCTGAAATCCAATAGTCAGATTTGATGACTATTTAGTTCTTATGACAATAATACATTAATAATTAGCTTTTCTGAAATCTGATACTGGTTGTTGTGTTCAAATAATTCATTGAACCAAGTAATTTGATAAATTGTGTGTTAAATACCTAATCATCACATCAGATTTAGATATTTGGTCGGCAATGCTGATACAAATTTTCAGCCAAGACCTGAGCAAGAGCAGGAGATTAAGAGTGCAGCAGATTGATGAGCAGTTAGGTACAGAGGGTGCACACAATCATCAGGGACAACACAACAAACATGATAAATAAGAAAGAAGTAGACAAACCATTTACCACAGAAATAAGGAACAAAACTTTAACATAAATCATTCCCAAAAACCAAAGGGAAAAATGAACTAACAAACATATTCAAACTTATATATTATTAGTTCTCAGAACATTTGATATTAATTCTACCGTGAAACAGCTTTAAAAGGGTGGAATTATCAAGAGAAAAATCCAACAATTTCTAGGCTTGTTTTCAGATACTAGCAACACCACTGCTTAAAACACAAGAAAACTAATGTGAGTAATGTGATCTAACAGGATGAACTTTACTGGAAGACTACAGATATAATGTAGTGTGTAGCAAAAGCTTTCACAGCCCGTTCACTATTACTAAGTAAGACTTGACTGCTGAAGTCATCATTGATATATGATATGACAACAATGACCTCAGTCTGACTTACCAAAGTAAAAATGTACAGAATTGTGGGTTTAGAGGTGAAAGTGCTTGTTGTTAAATATTTTAGGCCTTTGAGGAAGAGTAACAAAGATATCATAAAGAACCAATCAGAAAAAAGCTTATTTATGGGCTTCACTGTAGCCACACGATTGATCTTTGCTGCTTCATTCTGATTGGCTGACGGCCAAATATCACTGCCAGGAATGGACGTGAACTGCAGCAGGAAATTCAGATAAATTGCATTTAGGAAAAAAAATCAAGGGTGAGCCTTGATGAGGAGTGGTGAGAACTGAATGAAGCACAGAAGGAAAGACTTTATGCTCACACGGATTCAACATGTTTTACTAGTGATGTCAGCGTTAAGCTTTCTTGCTTCTGAATGGAGGACGGTATCCACCTTACCTGCATTGTTACTCACGCTGACCTATTTTAAATTTTAGAATTATTTGAGAAGATTTTTACGGATATGTGCAAACCTGAGTTTACTCATGTGGATACAAGCGTACCAAATTGATTCCGGGCCTTGTTAGTGTTAAGTGCTACGCAGAGATACACACAGTCCGTTCTGTGTTTCTGAGCTGGACTTTTGCCCTTCTTCATTTTTAAAGCTGCACAAACACATTTGTTTGTGTTAATAATGGATGAAGTGACGGGATGAAGTGTGTAACGGAAAGGTGACACTTGCAGAGATAAACCTGACAAGAATTGTCACTTTACAGTTCAAATCCACTCTATTCCACTTTTGGCCTTTTAGAGCATGCTCTTCCTGTGGTCTTCTTTTCCAGCTGTGGGGGGCAGTTGAATGATTTCTGACCAATACCAAACATGGAGTAAGAACCTAGAAGCAGCTGGTGAATGCAGTGGAGCTTTTAGCAGAGAGTAAGACAACTGAAGTAAATAGATTAGAAACACATTATCCAGCAGCCACCCTCTGATGTCTTTACTTTTTCAAGCCAACTGATACAATAATAAATATATTACTTAGTAATATACAGTTTCAAACTCTGGCCCCGTCTCTGTGTATTCTGTGTAAATGCAACATTTTCTGAACCTTTTTATCCCAATCAGCTCACATGATAACAATTATAATAATAACATCTCATACTATCCATTGGTAAATGAAATTATTTTTGCATCTATATATTGGAATGATAATGGGCTCAGCAAATACCTACTGCCATTCTACAGTATCTCTAAGTATGATTGATGTTGCCTATGGCTCTACCTTTTATAATCCTGCACTGTCCTGGGTATCAGGTTTCATGAGGCACTTTCCATTTGCTCTGCTCTGGATTTCTTCCAGCAGATCATTTCTTTTTTTTCTTCTTTTTAATTTGTTTTTTTTTTTAAAATTACTAGTGAAACTGACATAAACTTGACATCGTAGTCATTTATCCTGATTAAACAGATTTAGGTGGTCTATTATAGTTCCCAATCACCTTATTCTCCAACATAAGTGAGGTCAGGACCTGCCGAGGCTCTCATCTGAGTATCTCTTGTGCAGCAAAATTCATATGCAAGACCGTCATTTAACTATTTTATCCAAATGAATCCCCTTTAATAATATCTAATCAGGATTTTATCTGTTGTGCAATGACTAGCCTTAAGTATTTTCCCCAAGTTTAGGATAAAAGCATCAACAGTTTTTCTGCAATTTATATCAACATAAATTCTCATAAAAAAAAAAAAAAAGCAATCCCGCTAATGACTCTGACAGAAAGCAGATAGAGTGGCTCAGCTGAGATTAGATGTAGAGATTAGACTCTGTCTAATAAGGGCGGGGTACTAAGGCTGGTTGGATGGCTTGTCAGCTGATATAATTCACTGTTCAGAGGTTTGTACACTTTCATACAAACGTGTTCAAAATGTACAAAATTTGCTTTAACTGACTACCATGGTGATACCGATTACTCTGAACTGGACCTGTCACGGTCTGCGGAGGCAGACCGTGCGGAAATGTGTGTGGTGGACCCAGGAGCGAACACAAGCGAGGATGCAGGAGTGGAGTTAAACAAAAGCGAGCCTTTTATTCTGGCTGATGAAAGGAACAAAACAGAGTGAGGGCAGCATAAGAGTAATAGTTCAAACAGAAACCTAAACTGGACATAAACTAAGGAAAAGCTATGGCTGGAGATACGGAACACAGGGGGTGGTAACACAGACGACGCGACACAGACTACATGAAACACAGAGACTAAATACACAAGAGGGATGATCAGGGGAAGTGGCCACACATGGGAACACAGCTGACACAGATAAACATAACAAGACATGGCAGGAGTAAACAACACTGACGGGAGACTGTCAAAGTAAAACAGGAAGTACACAGGTGCAAACAGGAGGAGAGAGAGAGCACGGGCATAGTGGGCTGGGGAAACATGGAATGAAACAAGGAGGGGAGATGAGGGCTCACAGATACATAGAGGGGCACACAGGGGATAAAAGTCACAAGGGGAAGTCAAATAAGGAACACCACAACAGGACAACTTAGGAAACATGGCCTAAATAAGGAACGAAATACAAAAATACAAGAAACTAAGAATACTGGGCCCACATGGCCCAGGACCATGACAGGACCAAAAAAAAATTATCTACACATGGATCTATCAGGTGTAACAGTGACTTACCCTAAATAAGAGAGTAGAAGCAATAACTTTACTTTGTCTCATCCGTTCCAGCTTCCTCTTGGTGTTTTCGTGTCTTATACTCTCAGTCTTTGCCACCATTAAAGAGTTCACACAAAGCTCAGAGAGTGCCTTGTACATCTTGGTAAGTATCACTTTATTTAATATTTTTAACAGTATTCTGCATATAAATTAATGTCACAAGGTTAACTCCCCCATTCTGTTTTTTTCCACAGGAAATTGTGACGATTGTGGTGTTTGGAGTGGAGTACATTGTAAGGATATGGGCTGCTGGCTGCTGCTGTCGATACAGAGGATGGAGAGGGAGGCTAAAATTTGCCAGAAAACCTTTCTGTGTCATAGGTGCGAAAACACGTTTGCCTTGTGTTTTACTGGCTGTCATTTCTGTCACCTTGAAGAACATAACATGGACACATTACTTGTTACTTGTTTTGCTATTACTTCTGTTCTTAAATGCTGAAACTTTTGATACAATGGTACAAAAATATTTTTCCAACTGCAAATTGTTTGTTTGAACAGTGTACAGATTAAATGAACAATTATCTTCAGTGTCCATAGTAAAGTGTTGTTAATTTAGTCTGATTTGACCAAGGTCATGGTTTTCTACTCATATGTTGTACTTCTCTTCCCAGACATCATGGTGCTGATTGCCTCAGTATCTGTCCTGGCAGCTGGATCTCAGGGCAATGTGTTTGCCACCTCGGCTATCAGGAGTCTGAGATTCCTGCAGATCCTACGGATGCTGCGCATGGACCGCCGTGGAGGAACCTGGAAGCTGCTCGGCTCTGTAGTTTATGCACACAGCAAGGTGATCTTGATGTACTCCAGTTTTGTCGGTAGTTTCCTAAATTTTTTGATTGTTAAGATTGTGTGGCCGCCATTATCACTTATCTTTTAACCACAAAGCATGCAGACCAGGTGAAAGTAATATTTTTAGTATAGAGTAACTGTAATCCACATAAATGAGCTAAGAAAGAGCAAAGAGAAAAAGTCCAGCACATATAATAAATGGGAATTTGAAAAGTTATCATGGCTTACAAATATGTTATTTTAGAAACATTTTGTTGTCTTATCCATATGTCTTTGCACATAATCAAGAAAATGCAGCCATTTTACCCTATTTCAATATTCCCTGCTCAAAAATATATTAAAGGAACAGGGAGCAGGGCCTCACTGACCTCTTGGACAGTCTGGTGGTGGTGGACTGAAACATAATGTCCCAGAGGTGTTCTGTTGGATTTTTGGTCAGGCGAGCGTGAGGGCCAGTCAGTGGTATCAATTCCTTCTTTCTCCAGGAAGTGCCTGCATACTCTCGCCACATGAGGCTGGGCATTGTCGGAACCCAAGTATTTAATCCTGATACCTAATGGCAGTCAGGGTGCTGTTGCCTAGCCTGTATGCACGTCCATGGATATGGTCTCCAAAGACCATAAGTAACCCACCACCAAACAGGGCACGCTGAGGAGGAACCCAGAAATGACAATTTGGTCCAGTGTTTTCATCTTGATACCTATTTTACATAGCATGTTACAGGCAGCATAAAATTCTCCACGGCTTCTCCACACCCTTTCACATCATGTCTCCTTGAATCTCTTCGATGATCTTGAGACTTTGCTGGGAGACACGGCTAATCTTCTGGCAATGGCGTGTATTGATGTGCCATCCTGGAGGAGATGGCACATCAGTGACACTCTATTATCAAAAGTGTCTCCTCCGAGAAAGTCTATCGTGACAAGGAAGCATATTTCTCTCCGTTTAATTTAAATGAGCTTGGAAAATCTAATTATTTGCTTTTACTAATAAGCTGCAGAAACATCATTACAGGGTTTGTGGGTGTTTGTGTATGATTACATGAGAAGGAGAGATGGCAGGCTGCAGCTTTTGTGGAGACGAGGGAAATAAAGATGTTTATGAAATGCTTGGTTCGCCGCACAGGGCAAGAGATTCACATATGATGTCCAATATTGTTACAGAATAGTCATTTGTACCCATTGACAGAGGTTACATTGCCACTTTTGCAAGGCATTCAAGATGACACTTAATTACTTTAATTTCCCAGTGGTCACTGTATTGGTTTTCTCTGTAGGAGCTCATCACAGCGTGGTACATAGGCTTCCTGTGCCTCATCCTGGCCTCATTCCTGGTCTACTCTGTGGAAAAGGAGTCAAATAATGAGTTTGACACGTATGCTGATGCTCTTTGGTGGGGACTGGTAAGACTAACAAGGGCAACATGGATCTGCAGTATTTGCTTTCTGTTTTACAACATGCATTTTTGACAAATATTCAGCTTAGAAATGTTCATTTTACTTTATTTCCAGTTTTACAAAAAAAGGTATTAAAAAAGCTATTTAATGTTTGTTTTTTATTTTTTTTTGTACCAGATAACTCTTACCACCATTGGTTATGGTGATAAGGTTCCCAAAACCTGGAATGGACGCTTACTAGCAGCCACGTTCAGCTTGATCGGCGTTGCCTTCTTTGCCCTTCCTGCTGTAAGTATGTAGGCTTGTCTTTAGGGCGTTGAAGCCGCTGACAAGAGTTCACACAAAGTGCACATCATAAATGATCCTCATTTATATGCCTTTACTCTCTCTCCATTATGATGTTCTCTGTAAGTGCATATCTGCCTGATCTCACTGCTCTGCCCTAAGAGAATATACTCTGTGTTCTCTGGCAGGCTCTTCCATAGGTTATGGTTTCATTTAGTTTGATATCATAACTACAGTAGTGCATTCATGCTATGGATTCAACATTATGGATTCGAAATGTATCTAATCAAATGAGTAACCTGAAATGACAACAGGATAGCACATTTAGCACCCAACACCTAGCATTTTAGTGTCTATCAGCTAAATGTTTTTGTTTTAAAGCCCAGAAAACATCCTGTTTTATCCCACTTCAATGACTCTCATTAACCTTTTTATTCAAATCATGTAGCTCATCTCATCACTCAAGTAGGTCCATTGCCCACTAACTGACATAAAAAAGCAGCAACTAGGTGGTGAATGTAGTTGAGCTAGAGAGCCAGTTTTTTTACAGGTACAGCGACAGTGAAAATAAGATTTGTATTCATCAGATCACCAAAACACCATAGAAGCTGTGTGAGGAAATAACTGCAAATGTTTTTCTTTTTGGGACAAGCATCCAGTCTTTGATAGTCCAAAGAAATCTTAGTGCAACCGATGCTTCTAAAAGGAGCTGAAAAAACTTGGCTCATTATTCACGTTTTCTTTAGAAAGCCTGAGTTTGATGATGTAGTTTCAGTGGCTAAAGTACGTGTCAGTGTTTGTTGTTCCACCTGAGATTTAAAGATATCACACTCAGCAGTAAGCTCTGAGTAAGCAGCTCCCATTCGTTCAGTCAATCATACAGAAAACTGTACTTGATCAGCAATCACTTTTCCTGTCACTACTTTTGGCACAGCATTTAACATCAGCATTTCCTCTCAGGTTTCTATAACCCCAGATGTTTTGTTGGATTGCTTCGGAGAACTGTTAGGGGACAAGGAGGAGACAACTTGCTGTTGTTGCAATTCCTCCTCCTGGCCCACTGAGGTCAGTAAAGGTCACTGATTATTTTATGGGTTTCTGCTTTTGTACAGGGCATCTTGGGTTCTGGCTTTGCCCTCAAAGTCCAAGAGCAGCACAGACAGAAGCATTTCGAGAAGAGACGTAACCCCGCTGCAGGCCTCATACAGGTATACTGTGTGATAAGATCACTAGATTCAATTTTAAACACTGTTTAATTCTCCAAGCAAAAAAACTGAGAAGCCTTTTTAAAAATTTCCTCACCCAGGCTGCTTGGAGGTTTTATGCCACCAACCTTTCCCGTACAGATCTGGTGTCCACGTGGGATTTTTATGAGCAGACTGTAGCTATTCCGATGTACAGGTAACCGATCAAATAAAGTGGTTGAATCATGCTGCACATTATTTCAGCATTTTCAGGAAATACAACTGTTTACCCATGTCACATTCTGCCTTCTTTCTGAACCTTGAAAGCCAAGTTGAAAACTGAGCTCACAGAATAACCTCATCTTATTGTATTCTAAACATCTTTCTTGGATCAGAAGAATCACACACCGGTGTGGCTTTACACTTTCTGCTTTAATAAGGCTTTTCTTTTTAATGGAGAAGCAGATGAGAGTCTTAGCAGTGGCACTCTGAAATGCTGTTCAAAAGACAAATACTGCCCTTGACCAATTTGAAAAATTAAGCAGACATTTTGGTGTCCAGCTGTATGAATTAGCAAATAAGCTGCCTTGCTCGACTCTCACAACACAGATTTCTTTTGCTTTTAATCTAGAAGTAGAAAATCATTAGTTGTCTATTTTGAAATGAGTTCACTTACATTCCAGTTGTAATTTAAGCAGAAAAGGTTATGACCAACTGAACATAACTTAAGGCAATTAGCTTAAAAAGCCCAAAGGCGAGCTTTCACCTTTTGCAACTGAGCTGATGAGGCTGTCTTGATAGAACGACTTCTTTGAAGTTCTTCTTTGTCTTTTCCCAGACTTATCCCACCTCTGAATCAGCTGGACCTGCTGAGGAATCTGAAGGGCAAATCATTCAGGTATAACAATGACATTAGGAGTGACAAAGTTGTTGGTGTGATAGCATGATCTCATTATGATGACACCAACGGTGACTCAGTGATCTTGAAATAGAAGGGACCAGGGCATCAGAGGCTGAAATAACTATGTGCACTGCCCAAAATATACACTGAATGCCTTGATTGTCACAAAGGAATAAGATCTCTGAACCCTGTGAGTCTGGTCTGCTTGCCGCACACTTTGCGCTACACTTCCTGTGTTGCTGGGCCTTCCTTTTGTGTTACCAGCTTTTGTGTGCACTTAGCTCATTGTTGCACTCAGTTCATTTACTGTAGATTAACAAAAAAGAGGCAAACCAAACATTTATTTTAAAACACCTTGTTGATGCAAACATCAACCTGTGACCATAACGAATGAATTTTATGGAACATTTTTTTAAACTATTGTTTTCTTCTATTAGTTTATTTGTAATGGGCAAGCAGGGAAGAACACTGACAGTTTCACTGGCTCTATAGCCAGAGCAAATTTTCAACCCCACTTGATTGGAAAACCTGTGCGACACTTAGAAAATTCATTAATATACATTTACCAGACAATTTAGTAGTTATAATCTTGGCTGCTCAATTAATCGAATTTTAATCACGATTACGATCTGGGCTTTCAACGATCATTAAAAATGACTGAGCCGATTATTAGCACCTCCCTCGTGCTTTACTCTCGCGCTGCTCCGTGTGGCAAATCGAGCGCACCTCTCTGCATTTCGAACGCGTCACAACAATTAAGAGGACCCGAGGGAAGCTAAGCAGAAGTTATTTGTAGAGGAGAGTGACTGCCGTTGGTTGAAAAGAGAGGTAAAAAAAACTTCAGTGGTGTGGAAACATTATGTGTTCGCGGAGTCAGACGTGGATCAAGTAGACACAGTGTGTAAACTTTGCTACGGTGTCGTAGCTGCACCACAGAGCAACACTGCAAAGTTCACTAAACATAGATGTTTACATTTTTCATTTATTTCTTATATTGCAAACATTTGCACTGTTATCAGTATTTGCACACTATTTAATATTATTTTTTAAAGTCATTATTCAATACATTGTTATTGTTAACCCTTTAAATCCCTGTAGAACCAGAACCGCTTAAGCTAGCGCAATAATTTGTTTTGCATATGAAACCGGAGGAGTTGTACTTACATCTTATGCCATCAGCTTGTCCTCGGTCACGGTTTCCTTCCACATATAACTTTGCAAATATTGCATAAAAAGCGCTTGCAGGAACAAAAACATAATATTCCAGAAACACGCTTTGCCGATCTGATCAGCTGTTCGTAACACTTCCCACATTGAACAAGACCTCAATGTGAACTATCGCATGTCTGCCATTTCCTGTCCGAAACCGGAAGTGACGTCATTTTGCGGAAAATGTAGTTTTTTACTTGCAGGCCTTAAAAGCCTATACTGGTGTTTTTATAAGTCAAGTTTGACTCTATACTTTTCTGAATAGTTGCTGGGATGCTTGGAACTCGAATTGCACTGCTTAAAATAGTTTATTTTGATGCACATGCTGTTTTCTTTGCAAATTTGCATCATAGGATTGTTTTT
>NW_005187440.1:2796128-2798189 GCF_000239375.1 Pundamilia nyererei | reverse complement strand
GCATGCAGCCAGGATGCAGCCTGGGATCGAACCACCGACCTTCTGATTAGTGGCTGACCTGCTCTGCCACCTGAGCTACAGCCACCCCATGCTGCAAATCTCCTGATCCAGGACAAGCCAAATGTTCTCCACTGGATTGAGATCTGGTAACTGTTGAGGCCATTTGACTACAGTGAACATGTTATTATGTTCAAGGAACCAGTTTGAGATGATTTGAGCTTTGTGATGTTGCTCATTATCCTGCTGGAAGCAGAAGATGTAAGCCTGTGCAAATTGTAACCTCAGTTTCCTGTTGACAGGTGTGGTCTTCTGCTGCTGTAGCCCATCTACCTCAAAGCTCAACGTGCTGTGCGTTCAAAGATGCTCTTCTGCATACCTTGGCTGTAACGAGTGGTTGTTTAAGTTACTATAATTATAATATATTCAGACCGTTCTCTGTAAACCCTCGAGACGGTTGTTTTGGCCACAATGCAGTGAATTGCTGCAGTGTGATTAGATATTTGCGATAACAAGCAGTTGAACAGGTATGCCTAACAAATGTACGGTGGCCGCGAGAGGCCAAACCGACTGCAACCTAAGAAAACACCAGCAATAAGAAAAATGCTGCAAAAGCACACAAAACAGAAATAAGAAAAACAACAACAAAAATAGGAAAAACCAGATTCAAAAAGCACAATGGAATTGTTTCTGGGGAGAAAATAACCCGACGGACCAGTTGCAGGAACCCAAAACATGGTAGGTGTGTTTTATCATGATTCATATAATACTGATGATGGATTTTTAGGCTAATAGTTAGGCTAACACACTTACCTCTCATCTTTTCTTTCCTCACAAAACCGATAGATCCTCCACTTCTTTTAACTGTCTCCCAGCGCAATTCTTAGCATCTTTTGTTCCTGCAACTGGTCCGTCGGGTTATTGTCTCCCCAGAAACACTTCCCTTGTGCTTTCGGAAATCTGCTTTTTCCTATTACCGTTTTGTTTTTTTCTATTTCCGTTGTGTTTTGTGCCCTTTTGCAGCGTTTTTCTTATTGCTGGTGTTTTCCTAAGTTGCAGTCTGTTTGGCCTCTCAGGGCCACCGTACCAATTGCCTATGAATGCAAAATCTTAGCAATAAAGGTCCAGGTTTGATCCTGGAGGAATACCTGTTCGAGTCGTGTTATGAGGCTCACTGTAGTTTTACATATTAAGAGAAAATGTGTCAACTTTTTGGTTGGTTTGAAAATGAAGATTCTTTGAACCCCAAGGTGCTGAAGTGTGAATAGGAGATAGGAAGCACTTAAGAATAGAAAAAAGTGCTTGTATGTGAACGAAGCGATTTGAGTGCTGAGGCAGGGTAGAAAAGTGCTATGTAAGAACCAGTCCATTTACCTTTTGTATTTACTTAATAGCCTAAGGTTTCTTTTGTCAGTGGAGACAAAAACCATTGCAGAAGAGTGAGTAAATACTGGACACTCATCACAAAATTTAATCTTCATAAAAATATGAAAGATCATTCAGTGTAAGCAGGCAACTGTTGCTGTTGTTTAGAACTTGTTTCCACTGCCCCTGTGTGGTAACATATATATTGGGGTTTTGTTTTTTTTCAGGTTTTTACAGTTAATTTTTCATCCATGTCCATAACTTGTATCTTACATTGTGTAACATTTATGCCTTTTCTGCTCACAGGAAGGAGTCACAAACAGAAACCTCTCCCAGGTCTGTGATCTGGTTTTATCTCTCGCCTCTTTCCTTTGCCTTCTCTTCAATTCTGCTCTTAGCTGCTGCTGAGACACTCTTCTTGGGGGAGTGTGCTTACTGTACATCAGTGTGCGAGAGTGGGGGTTTGTGTGTCTGACATGGGTGTGGCTGCGTGTTAAGTGCCTCCTTCAAGAACGGTCACGCTGCATTTGCTCACATGGTGCTCAAAGATCAGCTCACTTTGGCCTCATTCCCAACTGGCAGCTTTATTAAATATTAACCGATATGCTGTTCTTTGATAGTCTACCTTTCAGCATCACCTTGGGAAAAAGTGATTTTGAACACTTTTGCTTGATTTTTCTATCACTCTGTTTTTTAACA
>NW_005187440.1:2793136-2795648 GCF_000239375.1 Pundamilia nyererei | reverse complement strand
ACAATCCGACTTGTTACTATTTGTAGCGTAGTGAAGCTCTGTTTCTGATGTCTACATGAGGAGATTCACACGTAAAAGCAACAAAGAGCTATTTCTAACTTTTACCCTTTCCCCAGGAAAGGTGCAGATTTACATCCTTCTTTTATGGTTTCTGTTTAGTAACGTCTTGCAGTTGATTTGCTGGCTGTCTTTTTTGCCCACTCAGCCCCGTTCAGCAGGCAAGGTGCATATTGCTGATTACCTAATGGTTACCACGTGCCATACGACGATGATTTTATTTTTTTGTTGCATGATTTGTGTTCACTTTTTTTGCATAGAGCCAGACCACAGCTCTTCCTTTTGAGACGCAGTGTCACTTTGCTTCCCATGCATGCCTGCTTGTAGCTTCCTGCTGCTTGCCTGAACCACCGAATGCTCTACTATGTTCGTTTGTGGACATGGCTCCTTCTGCTGTAGGACATTGCCCATTTTGCATTTCTGCTGAGGTAAGATTTATTATCACATTGCAGATGAATTCTACAAATTCACAAGCTAGGGCTTAAACACAGTAGAATACAGACATTTAGCTACAGGTAGTCTTTCATTAAAATGATGCTGATAAATGCAGAGTTAAACAGGCTTAATTTACTGTATTGTTACTTCCTTTTTTAGTCGGAAGCCGAGTCTGAAGGACAAAGTGTTTCCCAGTCCTTCTAAGGCTCCTGTGTCCAAGGGGAAAGCCCAGTCTCCAGGTGGAGCAGATGATGGTGCTGAAGCAAGCCCCAGCAAGGTCACCAAGAGCTGGAGCTTCACCGACAAGAACCGAGGGGCGAAAAATGCCTTCAAAGCTCGGGGCAGCACCTCGCGCCAAAACTCAGAGGGTGAGGAAACTGATCATCATCTGACCAGAATGAGTGTAGTAGTGTTGTGTAGTACACAATACACAGCCATACAGTGTAGAGACTTGGAGAATTCTATTATTGTAGGTGGGAAACCTCAGAAACTGTATTCAAACCATCATGAAAACTGTAGAAAATGGCAGACACTTATTAAAAGAGATGTGGGTGTTGTGAATATGAAACTACATTCAGGACATGGAGGCCCTAGCTTTTGTATGGAGCCTGAAAGCAGAGGTGAGCGGGTTGCTGCTTCCTCCTGTGTCTCATCTCTGTGCTCCGGCTTCACATTTAGCTTGCATACACAAACGTGATATCTAACGTTCCAGAAGAATTCAAGTTGAGTGCACTTCCCAAAATTTCCAGGAATTCATTTGAGCCAGTATGACCTTGGCTATTTGTTCAGAGACCAAACTTTAGGAGTCAAAATTATTTATATTAAAGAAAACTGAAAACAAAACCAACTAAATCTTATGTAACTATAACACTACTAGTAACACTAGCTCAATATACAATCATTGCCAGAAGTATACATACATTCATCATGGGCATAAATGGTAAGTGTGTGTTTTTAATGTTTTTTCTCAACTGTTCTGTTTCTGAAGTCCAGAAACACAAATTTTCAGTAGAGTTGATCGTTGGGGATTTGTCCATTCCTGAAGTTTAACAGTCCATTTCTAAACACTTGCAGATTCCAGGACAATCGGTTTAAACATACAAGTTATTCAGATGTGTCGCCAGTTTTCTAAGGTCCAGAGGAAGACCCAGACTGTCACCCTCAGATAAGACAAGAGAAAATTAGTTAGCATGTTCCTGAACAGCCCAGGAACCACAAAGGCTCAAACCAGACATTAACTGGAAACTGCTGTAAGGTACACAGTGAAGCAAGTTTACATCACTGTGGACTGAGGGGGTACCAGCCAAGAAGAAGCTCCTGTTTCAAAATCAAGCCCATCAAGCTCAACTGAAATATGCAGCTGCCCACATGGACAAGCTAAATGCCTTCTGGAGGAAGGTTTTATTGTCAGACAAGACAAAGGTTGAGCTATTTGGCCCCAGTGACAAGAGATGTTTGGAGGAGTTAAAGGTGAGGTGTTCAAACCTAACAACCCTGTATGAGCTGTCAAGCATGGTGGCGGTAGCATCATGCTCTGTAGCTGTTTTGATGCCAGCAGCACTGGTACTTTAAAGGATGAATAAAATGAATAAATGAGGACTGCCTATATATTTTTCAGCTGTATTAACATTACATTAAGATATTAAGCTTTTTGAATATACTTCCAAAAGCCCCAAACTCAGACTTATTGAAAATTTGGGAATTCTACTTAAAAGCCATAAGGTCCATACCAGGAAACAAACAAGTTTAAATATCCAGACACAATTATGTCATAAGCTAGGTGATAGCTACCAGGTATACCGTTATATGCAGTGTTGCCAACTTAGCGACTTTGTCGCTATATTTAGCGAGTTTTCAGACCCCTTAGTGACCTTTTTTCTAAAAAAGGTCGCTTAAAAAAGACGTGAAAGCGCGTATCGCTTTTATTCTCAACAAGCAGCGGGTGCTGTAACGCAGTCAGTTCTTCTTTTACTCTTTTACTCTTATGCTGTTTTGTGGATCACAAGGTTTAAAACTACTT
>NW_005187440.1:2778422-2792918 GCF_000239375.1 Pundamilia nyererei | reverse complement strand
GCGACTTCTAGCGACTTTTAGGACAACCAATAGCGATTTTCCTTACTGAGGAGTTGGCAACACTGGTTATATGCTGTACAATCACTTGACCTTGGAAAAAGAACAGTTTATCGAAATCAATAAAAGCAAAAACTTACCATGACATTCATGCCCAGGACGAGTAAACTTTTAGCCACAGAATACTTTGGCAAAACTTGTTTATGATTAACAGTTTATCTGACAAACATTCAGTTGCTGCCAGTGAACATGTAGCAGAGCAGTGCCAGGTCAGCAGCTCACCAGCTGTGTGAGTTTAGAAGTTACTGTCAAAACCTCTTTGAGTTGCAATCAATGTGGAGACTGTAGCTGAGTTATCATGCAGACATGTATGTTCCCTTCATGTATACAAAAATTTGCCACTTCTATGACAAATCAAATTTTTAAGAACACATTCAGGAGACCGTCACTTTGGATGTGGTGGTGTGGTGTCATCATTTAGTGCTAGACAGTCCCACTGCATCCATGTGTCATCTGTGTCACTATCATTAGAATATTTCTCTTCTCTCTCCATTTCTTTGCTTTCTGTTAAGCAATGTGAACCAATTCTCATTAGCTGTCTTTCTTCTTTCACTTCATGGCATGTTTAAGTGCTGATTGAAATGCAGGACGAAGACTTTGGACTGAAGAGTTCTCCAGGTTAGACAAGTCATCATGACATGTCTTCAGTAAAGACTGTAACATAGTCTATAATGTCTAGCTGTATAGTTTACCATACATGTTATATAAAGCTTTGAAACATATGTAGTTGGCTTAGCTTAAATCTAAGAGAAGAGAGACCAGCCCGTTCAAACATGATCCAGAAACCATTCAATAGACTCCACAGTTTTCCATGTTTGGAATTGATTTGTCTGCCATTTTCATCCTGCTAGAATCCATAACAAATCTTTTCCCATGTCTCTCCTCTCTCTCTTTTTGCAGCAATTGAAGGTTTAATAAGTAAGGCATTGGGATATTTTGTTGGTTGACTTCTATAGGGAAAATTATCCAAAGACAAGTCAGCTTCACCCAGTCTGAGAAACCTGCATGCTGATATCTGCTGAGATATGTTCACTTGACATGAACCCTTTGTTATGCTGTTTTTCTCACTGTGATGACTGAGGGCATGAGTCTAGCAGAGTCTCCCATGGAACTAATTATTCCATATTTACTTGTTATGATTGTTAGAGCACCTCATGTAATACATTTGTATTTATGGTAGCAGTAGGCTAAGCTAAACGGGTTCAAGTCAAGTGGTGCCGAGATTATCCAAAACTGACCCAGAGACATGCCCCCAAACCCTGCTTTAGCTTGCATGAGGAGACCTCACTTTCCCTACCAGATTCTCAGAAAATTTCTGATTTCCACTAATTAGGCCTTGACAACTCCATGCAATATGCTTTAAATTCTGTAGACCAGCCTTCCAGTGCTAATCTGTAATTGGTGGTGGGAAGAGAGTACCTGTCTTTGAAGGTTACAGTAAAGCTTTATCACCTCAGCACTATCCTTCAATTCTGCACCGAATCTTTTTACCTGTCGTCCCACGAAGCTTGCTCACACACTCCCAAACTGGCTAACTGGCTTGAGACCAACTGTAACACGGACACTTGCACCTTTGGCGCTGAAAGCGACGGCTCTGCTCTGCTTCTGCTGGTGACGTGTGTCATGCGGAAGCAGATGTAATTTTTTTTAAAAGAGTGTCCTTGTATTTGCTTTCTAGAGGCGAGCCTTCCGGGAGAGGAAGTTGGTGACGATAAGAGCTGCCACTGTGAATTCTTCACTCAAGAGTTACCACCAGGCTTGAAAGTTGCAATCAGAGCAATCTGGTAAGGACTCTCTGAATAAGAGGTTTTTATGGTTCTGTGATTGGTTATTTCATGTAGTGTAAAAATAATATCTGTGGTCATCTGTGTAGCTATTTCAGTGTTTAAAGAAGTAGGCGTATTAGAAGTAATCATAATAAATAATGTACAATGATGGACTATTAGCTAGAATGTAGTTAAGTTAAAAGATTCCGACAAGTTTTAAAAATAGACTTTTTCATTTGATTTGATTTTATATGATGGATTATGCAGAAAAAATAGAATTGGGCTGAAAGGTCTATTGCTTTATTATGTATTCAGGTTGTGTATTTAAAAAGGAAAGTAACTAAGTAATAAAGTAATGAATTACTTTTGAAAATAAGTCATCAGTAAAGTAATGGGATTACTTTCTTGGAGAGGTAATCAGTAATTAGTAACTAATTACTATTTTCAAGGAACTTGACCAACACTGGTTGCCATGCCAGGGTGTCGGCTGCTGCTGACGTCCAGAGATGTGCATGATGTGTCGTTTGACGCTGGTGCCTCGATGCATCAGCCTCAGTGATATTAGATGCTCAGAAATAACTGGTCTCATTAGTAGGATGTGGAGGTAGTGGTGATTCAGAAGACAGCAAAAACTATTGGTTTAGGATTAGTCATCATAAACTGCTTGGTTATGTTTAAAAGAAGTGGTTTAAAATAGAGCTCTTCACAACTTTATGCTACATATTGCAAAAATGACATTTTGTGAAAAACCAAAAGGCCCCTTTTCACAAGTTGGGAATGAAAGACCTGTCTCACCTCATGCATTACAGCTGCCATAGGACACATTTGTGGATATTTGAGAGACAACATATATATTTAATGTAAAATGGATGACAACCATCAGCTACCAAAAATGTATGCCCAAAATGTTGGTTTTAAGTTGGTTACATGTAAATTTTCCATATAATTCTGTTACATACGTACAGTGTAAAATGTTATCTGATCAATGTGATCAAATGATTTTATTTGGTGTGCATTCAGTTTGTACCAGTCATATTTTCCTAAAGCATTAATCATTTAAATAAATAAACCGTTGATTTGTTATATTTCATTTGCATTTTACTCCGCATTGCACTTTTTGTTTGTTTTGAGCAGGAGAATTCTTGGGAGTTATTCTGAAATGTCTGCTGTGATCTGGTCATTTGTTTTCCTGTCACGTGACACGTTTAACAACGATGTCTCGCCCCCTCTCCCCCCCCCAGCATCATGAGCTTCCTGGTGTCAAAGAGGAGGTTCAAAGAGAGCTTGCGACCCTACGATGTCATGGACGTGATTGAGCAATACTCCGCTGGTCACCTGGACATGCTGTCGCGCATTAAGAACCTGCAGACCAGGCAAGAAGTCCTTTACTCTTGAATTAGTCATTTCTTTAAGAAATATGTGTCAGTAGTTAGTTTAGTTATCTTAATATAACAGTGGAGCTTTCATCTACTAACAAAGTGCTTTTAGTGGTCACTGGATACACACATGTTGTGACACACAAGCCATTGATTTGCCTGTTTCATTTATCCAGATACATGTGTTGTATTCAGATCTGTTACATATATCGGTAGCTTGATGTCCTATTAGCGGTCACTCCTTCAGCTCTGAACGTGCCACAGATTGATTTTGGATGTAACACTGATGTCTAATTCACATTGTTTTCTATGTCAGTTTTCCCTCCTACAAGCGAGCTCCTCACACCTTGATCCCCTGAAGGTCTAACATGTACAAGAAATATATTCCATCAGTGAATCACACACACTTTCCATCCATGAAACAAGCCAGACTCACCGTATGTCTCGTGTGTGGAATATATTGCAGACGTGTTCTCCATACCTGATGTGATTCCCACGTTGCTTCATTCTGCATTGCACTCATATCGTCTCTGTGTGCCTTGCCAGGATAGATATGATTGTGGGGCCGCCTCCCCCAACAACACCTCGCCATAAGAAGTCCACTGAAGTTCCTAGGTTAGGTTAATAGACTGCACCTTTAGAATGACCATTTTATCAGCATTATCCTCCTTATGCCATAGTAGCAGTTACATGCTACCTTACTGGTTCGATTGATGGAACCCCTTTTGAGTTCAAGCCATTGACATGTCTCATTGAGCTAGCGGGATTGTGATACATGAAAGCAGGGGTGCAGGTGCAATAGTTAATAAGTGAAATGGCTTAACAGACTGCTTTACGTAGAACATTTTAAGGATGTTGTTCTGTTAGCGCTGGTGACAAATGATATCAGCTGCTGTCAAGGAAAGGCTAAAAAAAGACATTTTGCCGTTTGCTCACTGAATCTTAACGAGCCGTTTCACATGGCCTCGCTCAAGAGGGGTTTGAAGTGCTAAATGCTTGCTCTCTTAGCAGAAAGACAGAGGGAGAGCTCCCCCAGTAGGATGCAATGGAAATGAAGCATGAAGCACCACTGAAGCATGCCAAGTGATGCATTTTGGCCGCAGACAAAATGTCCCTTCAGTTTAGACTCTGTTTTGTTAAACGAAAAAAAAGAAAAGGAAAAAAAGATCGTCTTACTCACATTATGCATGCGTCCACACAATCCACCTGAACTCAGTAGTGTCTCAGGAAACGTTCACCTTCTGTAAGGCCATCATTTATTCATTCAAACATATTTATTTGCAGCTTGACAACAATCATCACTAAAATAATTTCATTACTTTTCAATGCAAGACTAATCTTCATTTTGGCATCCCAAACTTCTTGAGTTAAAAATATTGGGGTCAGACCCTGTGGCAAAACAGAGCATATCTACTATACATATAACTATACACTTGTATAATCATATTATAATCTAATATATGACACTATTTTCTCTAAATGTTAGAGTTGACCAGATAGTTGGTAAAGGTCCCAAAGGTGGAGGAGATGCTGTGGAGGACCAGAGTATGATGGGACGTCTGGTCAAAGTGGAAAAGCAGGTAGGAATGTTTCACCCAGGTCTGTGAAGGTCAGTCTGGAAAGTTTTTCTTTTCCTGCCAACATCAACTTATGTTGATTCCTCTGATGGAACACCGTTTTCTGTCTTTCTGCAGGTGGTCTGCATGGACAGGAAACTCGACTTCCTGGTTAATGTGTATGTGCAGCGTATGGGTATCCCCCGTTCCGAAACAGAGGCCTTTTTCAACTCCAGGGAGCCGTATCCAGCCCCGCCTTACCACAGCCCCGAGGAGAGCAAAGAAGAGAAGGAGGAAAAGGAGGAGGTACAGGAGGTGAAGACATGCTCAGCAGCTGATGTCCCATGCTCTGACGGGTCCTTGGAAAAGAAAGACCCTTTACTTGGTCGATCCGTGGCGAGATCAGTTGGTACTCCCTCTGGGAGCAACAGCCGCCCCTCTACCTCCTGGCAGCACCAGCTGCAAAACCCCATCAGCCAGCCTGCCTGGAACAGCAGCGTGGCCAACACCCCTTCGCCAGTAGGTGGCAGCGGCGACCATTCGCCCACCCTGTTCCGCCTCCCACCTCCACCTGCTCCAGCTCATGACAGATCCTCTTCGGGTCAGGGTGGCAGCGGCAGAGAGAGCGGCTCCCACAGCAAGAGGCGCAACAGGAGGCACAGGTGCCATCGAGAGGTCACTGCAGTAGATAGTGACACATCCCTCTCCATCCCGTCGGTTGACCATGAGGAGCTGGAGCGCTCGTTCAGCGGCTTCAGCATCTCCCAAGCCAAGGAGGACTTCTTTGGGCCCTCGTTCTTTACAGGCTTAGGAGGGGGAGCCGGAGCAGGGCCCGAAGCCGGAGGTGGACCTTCACTCTGTGCCAGGGTCAGACCATTGCTAGCAGAGGGGGAGTCGGACACAGACTCTGACCTCTGTGCTCCCTCGCCTCTGTCTTTCACCGGAGAGGTCTCAGGTGGAGAGAGGGGGTGGGCTGGGCTGAAGTAGAAAGGACTGCTCTGCTGGCAGACCTGCTGATTGTGACAGAGGCTGATGCCCCGATTGCCAACATGACCGTATCATTAGACCTCGTGGCCACAGGCTCACTGTAGATGATGGCTGATACAGACTATATTGGGCGGTTATGTGCAGTTGTCTTTTTGCGATAACAGTAAAAACGAGTTCTCACAAAAACAACGGGATCATCCTTTATCAACATTTAAGTTTGTAATGTAACACTTCACTGGCAATGCTTGATTACGGTTACTTTTGTATCCACTCAGAATTTGATTAAATAGCTGTTTAGAAACCTTTCTTTAACTTAGACAAGAAGCCTTTTCGTTATGGTACTTAGTTAGTGAGACGACACTTACACAGTGTGGATTTGTATGAAACAATAAAGAGAATTGCCATTTTGGTTCCTCTTATGAGACGTATGAGTAGTATTTCAGCACGTCTTCTGTTAAACACTGACCACTTTAACATTCAAAAGCTTGCTGGAGTTTGTAACGCGAGACTGTTGAAATCTTATCACGTGGTTAACGTAGTGTCTTGATAACTTCTATACCTTAGGATGTCTTGAGGTGTTATGTTGCCAAAACCTTAGCTATGATGATCAGTTAGATTCTTGCTGATTTAAAAAAAAGAAAAAATGCTTCATTATTAATTCAGCCTGGCATTTATGTAATACTATGGAAGAACTCCCCTTAAAGTAATACTGAATACTTCTGTAAGGATACACTAAGGAACCACCTGCATGGCATGATAAATGATTGATTTAAGGACTGTGTTAAGTAGGCTGCAAAAACCAAACGGTGACAAACAGTCAAACTGTGTTTTTCTTCTATACAGTAAGAGAGAGTGGTGAATTTAATTTATAAAAAAAGTGCATGCATGACTGGTTTCAAGCTATGTTTTAATTTTTCTAAGGAGCCTTGCTTGAATTCCAATCATGTAAATGCAGCCTGAGCTTGCTAATTTCAACAGCTCTTCTTTTCTGGGTAAATATGTTCATCAAATTCTATACACATTAAATACAAGAGCAGATGTTTAATGCTGCACAGGTATGGGAACAGGAAGGGCATCTGCTTGTACATTTTGTATTGTTATCACAAGGCATGCAGTGTTGAAGCTGGATTGAGTGCACGTGAAACTTTCTCACTTGTTACTGACATGATGGTATTTAGCCTGCAGTGCATTGAACGTTCATTTAGATTCTCTGATGCTACGTCAGTTTCAGACTAAATGAGGTAATGCAATAAAAAGCAAGCAACGCAATCAAGAACTCATCCTTTAAAATTATTGCCTTATTTCCACACCAAAATTTTAGAGGTCCACAAATCAACAATTTCATTTTTAACATTTTATAACAGTAGTGTACGTAAATTGTTATGGGAGGTTCTTTGGCCTGAGAGCAGATGTTTCAGGTTGCACATTTAGCCATTAATAATGCTAACCTTTGAAGCATGAACAGTTCTTGTTAAAATTAACCAATGCCAACATTTTAACATTTACATTATAACCAAGGAAGTGTAATTCAATAGAGACTGTTAATACGCGGTCCATATTTTTCAGCAAAATCAGGAAGCAACTTGCTGGCATGATTTTTACAACCCATTGAAAAGACATGTAGGGTTTTACATGATACCGTAGATCAGCACCATTGTGTAACTGCACCTTTGTCTTGTTCAAAAATAAAACTTTGTGCATCACTAAAAATCGGTCTTTTGATGCCTTTTTTAAAATGAAGAGAAATGGTGTCTTTAGCTATGGAAATGGTGTAATGGAATACATCTGTCACTAGATGGCAACCAAGAACTTCTGGAAAGACAGAAAGACAAGTCCCCTTAACTGGAACTAAGGATGCCAACCACTGTCTCCTTAACTAAAGCCAGTCTTAAAACACATCTTTTTAAGATAGTCTGTTCTGTTAGTTTGTTGGTTTAATTTGTTATTTAAAGACTTTCAAGGTGTTTTCCTATTTCCAGACTTTGATTTTGACACTTAATTGCATGTAAAGTGTCTTGAAGGTCTTCGAAGGTGCCTATAAATAAAATGGTTTATTGTAATCATTTGTTGTTGTGACAGATCAAAGACGTGCTGCAAAAGCCAGGAAAAATGGACACGTCCAAATACTTTTGAATATATAGCATGGCTAACACATACTTACACACTTATTGTCCTACTTATCTGTCTACATCAGCAAAAAGTAAATTTATTACCTGATCAGATTATTGAGCAGCCTAACTAGTATTGGTTAACAGCCATCATTTATTGTTAGTGAAATAGCAAAGGCAGGTCACAGGATCAGCCAATTTGTTAAGTGTTGTGAGGCCAGGATTTTAGTTGAAAGGGTGATACAAATAGAAATGGAGTAGCCCATTAATAAAAGTCAAGTGATGGTGACACAGCACCTAAGGCTTGTTTACTCTTGGTAGCACCTGGAGAATTGCAATCAGTTTAAGCACCTACAATGTAGACCAAAGGACAACCAACCAGCAGACACAAGGACTTACAACTGATTCTATAAGGCAAATAACTTAAAAAACAATGAAAGTCTGTGTTTTGCTGTGGAAAACACTAATTAAAAACACGACATCACAGCTAATCTTAATCTGAATCCGCAGGACTGCTTGGCTTAATCTGCACAGGACATTCATTCAAAGATGAGAGGATTGGAATTTAAACAGTCTGTACAGACGTAGGAGACTCACCCTTTGATGATGGATGGTGGAAAAGCTGCCAATCAATAAACCCAATAGTGACTCGAATATTACAAAAGTGCTCTCAAAAGAGAAACCGAGAACAGATGGACTGCATGCGTGCTGACATGTTTCACCACTGTGTTGCACAGACAGAAAAGGATTCAAAATGTAGCTCTTCCAGTAGCCTCATCAACACCTAAACCACTCTGTCGCATTTACAGTGTCAGATTTTCTGAAAATAACGCTTGTGCTCACTGAACAGATTGCACTTTGCATGTGTAAGTAAATTAATTTATGTTTTTTGTTATTTCATGAGCTCTTTTTTTTTAACCATATTTTGTCAGAAGTGACTCTGTGTCCTTGACTCTACCTGTGTTTGTGTCCAGGTCTGGCCTGGTAATGTCCATGTAAACATTTATTTATGTATTCCCTATAGTGTTAAATAGCATCAGCAAGAAGTCATCAATGTCCAACAAGGGCAGAGACAGGTGACCTTCCTTTCTTTCTCTCTCTCTGTGTACATACAGACACACAGGTCAGTGGAGGTAGGAAATACTGGCTGTGTAAATATAAGATTGGGCAACATATATCACAATTTGCATTGATTACATGCAGGCTGCATTTCAACAAGACAAGGCAAGAGGCAATCTTTACTGCTTCATGATTGCAGTGGATTTTCATTATACTCAGCAGGCATAAGAGTGTGGCTCTAATATTAAGCTGTAAATAGGTGAAACCAATAAATGCATACACCACAACATACATAATCATAGGACAGACGTGTATGAATGGACAGATGCTTTTCATCAATCATCAGAAAATTACAGAATTGATTTTAATTCCCTGAAAGCCAGTCGTCCATTTATCAGACCGGAGGTGGGATATGACACATTCATTGATATATAGCCTGACTTTACTAATTAGCTGGCTATAAATTGGCATAACTATTTTTAACTTTACTTGCATGTGAACACCTTGCTTACATGTATTCCACAGGCTATTTGTGAGTTGTGACCAAACATATTTTTCCCGTAAGACAATAGAATAAAAACTGCAGCTCCAAAGCCAAAGCCAGCTATTTTATTTATTTATTTTTTACTGTGGTTAAGCTTAAGACAAAGGTATGGTGGATTTCATTGGAGGTGATCTCTCTTGGAGGCTCCACTTGGCCACACTCTAAAGAGTATTTGAATCTGACTCACTGACCTTACCGTCTTTTCTTTAGCATCCTCTGCTCTGCTTCTGTGAAGGTTTCATGAAGCAGATATAATCAATAAAATCAAACTACTGAGAAATGCTATTTCAGTCAGGCCCACTTTAGATAGTCTTGTTTAAAACTGGAAAAGCCTAATTATATGTGACAGTATGCTTCTGTTTTTCCTTCCACGTGCAAGCGTGGAAAGCCTAAGGCGTTGAGAGCTCTTCTTTCCTTGTACATAATTGGAAAACCCAAGGCGGGAAGAGCATGTGGAATACTCTCCACTACGGTAAGAAACAGAGCAGGATTTAAGGATAACAAATATCACACTGATAAGTCAGACACAAAATTAAATTGAGGAGCTGGGGTGGAGGTGGATAGCAAAGTGTGTTTTAGACAAAGCAGCAACAAAATTCAGGCAAGAGCAGCTTAAGCAGTTTAATCTGAGCCAGCATATTCTGTGATTGACAGAGCTTGACTTTTCGTCTTGCATGAATTATTGTTGTGCTCATTTTCCTATTTCATTTTGTTCTGTGCTACCTACAAAAGCCAAAAATCACCTTCCTCATTATGATACAGTGCGACTTGATTGTGTCATATCAGGATATGTTTCACACCAAATGATAAAAATTTCCATGAAGAAACTAAATAATATGCGTATGTGTCATGAACAGCAGTAATTAATGGTCCCCGTCCATAGACGCTGTAAAAACACTATACACAGTGAATATGAAAGGCGTTTCTATCAGTGGCATCGATTAATGCACAGTCAGGGAAACAATGTCTTGATGGTCATGATGAGAAATGTAATGACACATAGTTGACTCTTTTAAGGGAAAAATAAAGAGTTTATTGACTCTATCTTGTTTACCTTTTATGTCAATAATATTTAAGTTAAATTATTTTTAATGTTAATGGGGTATGATTTTTTTTAACTTCTGAAGTCAAACATGGTAGAAAATGTCTGACAACTGCAGAGTTAGTAAAATAAACAAAATCATTTATTTCGAGCACTGAGGATATTCATGTTAACACTGCTTCAGCTAGATCAATCTTCCATTAGGGACACAAAGAAATGTATAATGTCAGGTAAAAGCTGCCGTAGCTTGTGGGCGTTATTGAATACATAGTCCTTGAATTGCTTACAGTGTACAATGTAGTAATTGCCTAGGCTGCTTCATTTTTCAATAGAGAAGAGATTTGAGTTTACATTGGGGGAAGGTCAGAAATTTTTCATCTTTCTGTGGTGAAATATGATCGATTATGAAGTTTGACAACTGTAACCCAGTAACAGAAGCAACTCAGAGCTCGTTTCTTTCAGTGCAGATTCAAAGTAGACTGAATGCCTTATTGAAACGATGCAGATTCAAAAACAAATGAGAAGCTTTACATTCATTTCAAATGTAAACGAATTTAATACAAACCATTTCTAGAGTTCATATAGACTGTATACAAAAGAAGGACATGAGACAATAGTGCTTTACTAAATCAGATTCTATTGAGTTCATTATTAATTCAATAAACAATTCCTTTCAAGAATAATCATTGAGAGGATCCCCAGCCTTTTTTGCGCCACAGACCGGTTTAATATCAGACAATATTTTCACGGACTGGCCTTTAAGGTGTCACAGATAAATACAACAAAATAAAATGATATGACCAAGACAAAAACTGTGGTACTTTGTAAATATAATAATAAACATGAATTCACTGTGTAATTGTATAGCTTTATTAGCAGTGCCCTCCTGAAATGCGCCAACAACATTGAGAGTAACGTCCTCCTCTCTGCCACTTAATGATCTCTGGTCACTGTGGTAACGCGTAAATATTTTTTTCAAAGTAAGGCACACAACTACAACACGGGAAAAGACCCAGGGAAACCAAGTTAACGATAAAAACCCTGAAAACCATACATTTCACACCCGAGCCTCAACTCTCATGGACCGGTAGTGGTCTTTGGCCCGGGTGTTGAGGACCGCTGCTGTAAGAGATGAATGTAGCTTCTGGGTCCAAAAAATAAACCCATAATGGGAGTATCTCAAACCTGCATTCTTTTTTATTGCCAGCAGGAGTTGGGACAAAGTCTTTGAAAAATGTCTTTCAGACAGCCCCTGTAAAACCTTCCAGCTGAGTTTACAGTCTTTTAATTTCATATTAATACATATATTTGTGTTCTTTATTGTGTTTTTAAGTAATTCTTCATGTGTATTACATGTTCCATTGACTTCCTGTGCATGACCTGTTTTGGAACAGTCTCCTGTGTTTGTGTCATCTCCCCTGTAAAACTTAGAAACAGGACCACAGTAACAAATGGATGACCATCTTTAATATGCAATATAAATAACATTTTATATTATTAAATATGCATCATGAATGCACAACACAAATGTTTGCTTACATTTAATTTCATTATGAGTATGTTTTTTCAAAAGTTATGACCCTTAAAAAATTAAATTTAGGTTTTAAATGACTTGGAGATAATTTGATTCGGGTCTATTTACTTTTTAAAAATTTGTTTGTGCTCTTAAGGTAAAACTGAATAGATCTGTCATCATGGGTAATGTGAAGACTGAAACTGTAAAACGAAGCTGACAGATTTTCATATCATACTTTAAGTCGAATAATATCAGATGCCAATCATTATTACTCAACTATTTATATAACTTCACACAAATTAGTGAATCTTCAGGGACATTAGGGAAAGCGATGCAGTGCATCATCTGCATCACATCCTTCTCTGCCCTTCCTGCTCTGTTTGACTATATTTAGGATTTCAAGAGGTTCTGCGAATGCACATATGCGCATTTGCAAATGTATTTAAGTTTACACCCCGACTTATACAAATACTACCATATAAGGATTGCACTCATTTGTCTTAACAAAGCTACAGCATTAAACAAGATAAATAAGACAACCCAAAATCATTAAAAAGAAAAAGAAAAGAGTTGCTGAGCCCATCATCAATGTCGCCCAATAAATCCTTATTTCTGAACAGCACATAATTTCACTCAAAGCTAACAAAAATAATTAAAGTCCAAGTAAACAACGAAGCAATGATAATAAAGAACAATAAAAGTTTTCTATTTATAAGAGGAACTTAAATAAACAATATTCATGTAAAACAAACACGGAAAAGAGTTTTCAGTGAGCACACACTGAGCTAAAATGACTACCAAGAGCTGTGTAGACATGGACTTGGGTGAAAGCTGACCTTGCAGGCAATGATTTCATTGTGGCAACCACATCACAAGACCAGAAACTGGACAATTTCTAAAAGAAATACTTAATACAATGATTTCCTTAGTTGGAAACCATAGAGACCAAGCAGACTGTATATCTGCTTGACACAACGCATTAAATATTTACGTATTTACAGAAGCTAGACACAATGCATAATCATGTATGCTATTTCTATGAACCACAGTAGTTTGCACTCTTGCATTTGGAAGTTAAAGCATGAATTAGGCCACAGAGTGACATGGATAATCCATACAGATTCAGAATAATTGTGTGGATCGAATTCAACTTTTTATTCTAACTGCACCAGTGCTTTCACAGTGGCTACATGAAATGCACTTTGAGTACCCGGATGGTCACAAAGCCTAGCCTTTGATGGCCACCATTTTGGCTAAGCAGCAAAAAGGGAGGAACCGTCAGCCAATTCTTTAGTCGGCAGGAGGAGGATCTGTCATCAGGATATGTTGAGCCAGTGGTAGCAATCTAATAGATGCAGATTTTATTGCTATTGGGCTATTGGACTTTATCTTTCAAGCAGACCATCAGATGCTTCAGTCTGGCAGTGACTTCAGGGTTATTAATCATGTGAAGGGATTGTCAAATTCTCAGAAGCTGGTTGCAATGCACTCATCCTAATGGCTTTGCACACCTTCAGTAGCATTAAAATTTTATTCACCTGGAATAAAAGAGAAGAAGAGAAGGGTAAGAGCGGTACAAATAACAGAGAAAGAGAGAAAACAAACAAATGAAAAATTAAGCTGCGTAAAAATGGCAGTGTGATTGTGAGGTGGAGGATAATGCAGGGTTTTGTCTCGGATAGGAAATGATTTGATAATTTATTGATGCCTTGATTATTTCCTTGGCGATACGCCAGCTCTAATTAACAGCTTGGCAGAAGTTAAAGTGTGTGCGTGGTGACCTGGCCTGATTTAGTGATTAATGCTGGGGGGAGGCTTGATTGGCGTATGTTGAGTTAATGTAATTTCACAGAGGTTCAAATGAGCTTCAAAGCTCTCTAAGCATGGGCCATTTAGTAGCATCTGTGGATAGAGACAGTGTTTGAATAAAGCCAGTGAAGTCTGAAGGCTCTAAAGGCTTTTTGGTGGGAAGGAGTGGAGGTCCTTCTTTTTATTCCCTTGATATTCACATGTGAGGAGAATGACAAGCTGAAGGTCAGAGAACCGGTCAGCTGTTTTAAATAAGAAATGAGATAAACGTGAATGAAGAAGGCCGAGAATGGGAGGAGCATATGAACTGAAGCTCACATAAAAGATGTGAAAACATTAAAATAGGCAAATTGAAGGGCTTGGAGCAATTCCAGTGTGAAGTGTGAAGTGCACAGCTGTCAAAGACTGCACAGGGAGGTGAAACAAGTATGTACAGATTTCTGATGCAACCATGAATAGCATACAAAGTCATGCAAAGACATAATAACTCAAGTCAATGATTTTACTGAAATGAAATCATCTGGATACAAATGGGTACTGTCTATTGTAACAGCTGCTTGAATCTGTTGCAGAGATGAAAACATAACATGAATTACTACCAGGAACTAAAGTTTTCAGAAAGTTTTGGAGGCTGAGTTGAAATATAACAACATGATGTTGGCAAGATCTGACTTTA
>NW_005187440.1:2773458-2777178 GCF_000239375.1 Pundamilia nyererei | reverse complement strand
GTATTGTATCTCAAAACGTGTAAGCTGCTTCTTTGGCCATAAAAGGTCACACAGGAATACACACATACACACAATGCTTGCCTGAAGGATCTGAAAAAGGATGGTCAGCATAGAGTCCTTCAACTTTTAAAGATCTGGTCTGATAAACGTGCGGTTTTTCCCAGCTTTCGGCTCGCCATCCCAAAAGAAGACGAGACGGAGGGTTTGCACTGAATTGCAATCCCCATAATCCTGTATCTTTTTTTAAGATGTTGTGAATGACATGAAATGAGAAATGCTGGATATGGGAATACCAAACTCAGCACATTTCATAGCCTCTTTGCTTTTTCTTGACACTTTCAGATTCAAAATGACTTAAGGCACTCTTACAGTGAAAACAAGCAAGATGTGGTCTGACCACTGATGCATTAGAGTTACTTGGAAGAGCTCTGCTGTATGCTGTATAATATAAAAATCTTGAGGTTTAACATAGTGCGAGATTCATAATTGTCTGTCTTCCTGGAAAGGCACTAATGCATTCAAGGTACTCTTCAGAAATTGCTGCACTGCTGAGATATATTCCCACCTTTTACTAGCTTACTGGATATTCCAATATGCACTGCTCAGCCAATTCAAACATCGTATATAAAGCAGGAATTTAGCAGGAATTTAACTGACCCTGGTTATTAGAAATGAGGTACTGACCGCCTATGAGCCAAATGGTGCATGCACCACCTGTCCTTGGTTTAACTACACAGCTTAAGAAAAAAAATCAAACAATTAATGCTAAACTTTATAAACCTAACTACATTTTTACAGGAAAATGTTGGCAGTGCTGCCATGTACATCTCACATCACAGTGGGTGGTGGGGGACAACACGATAGGCAACCCCAGGATGTCTCGTCAAGCTCAGCAGCACAATTATCGCTCATCCATCTTTAATATCTCGACGTCTTCTCCATTTCCGCCAACAGAGACAAACTCACCTTGTAATTATTATCACAGCTGGCATCCAAATTGGATGAATCATATTTTTGCTCTTTCAAAAAGAAAAGACAGATGTGAACAATAAAAAAAAAAACACGGACAGAGACAGCTGAGGCGTTCGCAGGTGTGAAAATAAACACATTTTGTGAAGTTATCACCATTTAATTCTCTAATCTTATTTTCAATGGCAGCTTCATCTGTCTGTGATAGCTGAATGTGGAAGTTACTACGAGCATGCTATGTTCCTTGACCGCATTCAGCCCTCGCTCATCTCATCTGGTTTCAAAACTCAAAGATGCTCAGCTCCAGGTTTCAGCAAGGGACCGTGGCTACATCCAACTTTTACAGTATATACAGTCTGTGCATGTTTTTTCTCATTAGGTTGTCATGGAGACTGCAGGGTACTTTCTGTCACGGATACTCCTGGAGATGTATCAGGGCTGAAGACACTATAGCGATATCATGTATAGACCCCATAGACTGACTCTTCAGCACAGCCCTTTCCATCTCTGATGAAAATTGTTGCAATACTGTTGATAGTAAAGACAACATGGAACAAATGTGAAGAGAGACTGAATTTATCCTTTCCTTTTCAGCAGTGGTATGGTAGTCACCTAATATTTTAGGGTTATAACAAATGTGTTTTCACTCTAGACTTTGTCCTTGATGTGACTGGGTTTTTCCCCCATCACAGCTTGATTGTTTAATGCACATAATGAATGCATGGCACAGTCTGTGTGACACACACTTTAGTTCTTGCGTCACAGTGGGGCTAAGTAACAATCAACAAGTGAGCCACTACGCTAAGCTATAAATTTAATTGTGAAATGGAAGCTTCTTGGTTGGGAACACCTTGATGAAGACTCATAAATCTGACTCGAGGTACATTTATGAGGAAGCACTTGTCGCTAGGAGCAACAAAGACACCCAGAGTCTCGCATTCATTTTTGGTTTTGGTTTAGATCTTCTTGTACATAAATATTATTACTCACAATATCCCCAAAATAACGATTTGAAATATCATTTGAAATTCTGCTTCCATCTCCTTTTGGTAGAAAGACAGGATAAAACAGCTGGCCCCTCTATTTGGACATCATTAAAAAAAAAACTTCCATTAAATTAAAAGTCCCACTGGATAAGAGCCTGAAGGCATGATTGCCCAGGACTCATCAAATGAATTAGGAGGCATATGTCAAGACCAAGGGCTTTGGCTACACAGCACTCTGAATCAAATGAAAAGTAACTTTACATGATTAAAAACAGACTGATTGGCCAAAACCTAATTGTCAATTGCGTTAAAAAATAAGTCGAAAATTGTTGCAAGCATGTGTCATGTGGTCATTCGTTACTACTTGATGTTTCTGTGTCTAAGGGGAGCAAAACCTAGCACTTATCTACTGAGAACATGCTGAGGTATTGATGAGAGCCCACTCCCACCGGACCTCAGATGGTAACCTTAACATCAGGGGAACAGCATTAGTCACTCAGGCTGCACTTAAGCATTCCCCATTTAATTAAAGCTATCAGCATGGGGTGCTCTTTAAACTGGGCAATCTGTAGGCATTACTGAAAGACACAACAATGGGCACATGAATATTGAAATTAACAAGGCGGCGCAGCATAGAAGTTAAAATAGGTGGTGCTATTTTAACTTGTAGGGGCTACTATTTTTTTGTAGTTGTAGTTTTTTGCTGTTTGCAAAGATATTGTGTGATATATGTTGCCTTTCAGATGTTTAACAATGTTTCATTCAAAGTGAAGATAATCCCTGATTATACACTTTGCACAGAGCTTCAAGAGTATCTTTGAAGTATAGCAAATAGCCAGTGTCTTTGTAATAACTTTATTTTGATTTCATTTTTGGAGCTAAGTAAGATGAACTGTGTGACTGATGTTTTTATTTTATCCATCCATTTGCTTCCACTTATACTTTTCAGGGTCGCTGGAGCTTATCCCTGCTGTCATGGGGCAAGAGGCAGGGTACCCCATGGACAGGTAGGAAGCCAGAGTACCTGGGGAGGGAGAACATGCACAGAAAGACCCTGGCCTGATGGTGGAATTGAACCTAGGACCTTCTTGCTGTGCGGCAACAGTGCTAACCACCATGCCAGCATGGCTCTAATTTCAATTTTAATCTGTTCTCAATGGTTGATTTTTATAGGCAAAAAGATTATAACACAATATTAAAGGGGAAAAAATGTACTGAGAACCATCCAGCAGCATCCTCTGAACTTACCCCTGCTTGGTACCACACGAGGGATTTACCACACCGAGGTCCAATGTGAGGTATGACTTTATTTTCTTTTTTGCTTTGTTCATCTTCCTTGGTCAGTGGTTTCTCAGAATGGGCCGGCTCAGTGTCATTCCAGAGGGATTCATTCTTATAAATAAAAGATCAGTACGAAAAAAAATACTTACACAACTGGACAGTGTCTGCTACATATAAGGTAAACGAATGTGGAAGGTAACAGCAGAGTCCCAACATTGGAAAGCTTAGTCTCATCACCCACGGGCTGTTTATCCTTGCATGGTTGGGGGGGGAAGCATCACTTGCAGAGGACAAGAACTCTGTAACTGATAGTATATGTGTAATATTCACTCACAAAACAGACGTCAAATGTGAGACGTTGTGTGTAAGTAATACATAGATGCAGATTATATTCTGTTTATTTTATGATCAAGCCAAAAAGAGCACACTTTTCAAAAAACATTGAGGAACATTTTTGATAAAACATCAGATGTCAATGGAAAAA
>NW_005187440.1:2769245-2771874 GCF_000239375.1 Pundamilia nyererei | reverse complement strand
GGAAATATTAGACTCAGAGAGTAGCAGTCAGTCATCTATGCTGAGAACGTTAATGGTCAGCTCAGGTCTTTAGGCCCTTAATACAAACAAAATAAAGAATGTAAAAATGTTCAGTAAGTTTAGCTTTTTAAGAGCAGAAAAATACTTCAGATAATGAGGAGATTGTAAATACATGGCTGGCTGAACTTGTAGTGGTGTATTCAACTATTGAATAAATTGGATTTGCAGAAAACAAGCCCTGAAGCTGTTGACACCCCCAAAAAGCTGAGCAGCACAAATGACATCCCTGTCAATCTCTGAGGAGTTCTGTGCCTGCAGACTCGTTCTCTCCATTATTAAGACAAGATGAGAGTTACTTTATTGTTTCTGCACCTGCTGTAAACTACATGTATTAGATGCCTGGTATTAAAGACATTTTTTCAATGTTTCAGAAGATCAGGAGATGAGATTTTAGTGGGCCTGCCAAATATGAGCAGTTAATAAACGAAGTGTTAAAGACAAAGGCACGCAAACCTGATGAGCCAAGTTTTCACACTGTATACAAAGCCTCATTCTGTGTGACTTCCTATATCGAAGAGTTAAAGAATCCTTCCAGAATTTATTCTACTTGTAGGTTTATATGCAGTTATTATTAAAAGAGTGGACCTCTTGATTCTAAATGCAAACGCAGGATTATGAGCAGATGTGCAGACTTACTATCTGAAACTTTGGCTGTTTGATGTGAGAATCCGCCATTGTGACAATATGACAGAAAATAATATTTTTGGACATTCGTGCAGAAAATGTACGCAAACTCAAATGTTCAAACTTTATAAAAATCTAAATATTAAATGAAATTCTTTATACTTGGATAAATACGTCTTTGTTTTTTATTTGTTTTAAGGTTTGTCTGGTGTGTTTTCAGTTACTTCATCTTATTCTTTTTCACCCTTTTCAGTGACAATTTATTGCCAGTGAACTAGACCACTGGCTCCTCCACCAGCTGCCTATGATGAGGTGGCTCTCAGTATTCACACAGTTGTAGTGGATGGCAATGGATTGATGGGCTTTATTGGTTTTCTGGAAACCTACAAAGAAAAGGCATCATCAGTTTTATTATTTACCCTTGCTTCTCTTCTGCACTTATACTTACCACAGGCAGAAAGGCCTTTTGGCCGAGGTGAAAACAGAGCTCATTAATACATAATAACAGTAAATGATTTCTTGATACTTGCTAAACAGCACGCAGCCATTGCTTATGGAATAAACTGCATCGGTGTCAAAAGGGAAGAATTGTGTTGCCTGTTCAGTCATGTTCAAAGATGTATAGAAAAATATAAATACCTATTCTCCCACCCACCCACCCATCCACCTACCTACCTACCAACCTACAGTAGGAAGGAAAGAAGGAAGGAAGGAAGGAAGGAAGGACATCACTGAAGTGCGACTGCATGAATGTGCCTGCTCTTATAGTTACAAATCTATTGTTTAGTATCTCAGTGTGTTTTACAAGCACACACAGCAAACTCAGTACTGATGTAAATGTTTATAGTTTATGTAGTAATGAAACTGGAATACAATCAGGGGTTCAAGTGCAACGCTGTTACTGCATCTTAAATGAATGAGCACTGCTAAGTGAGCTAATTTTTTGGTCTTGAAGCATTTACTTCTAGTGACAGCATGGAGACACTTGGTCAGTAATAAGAAAATAATGAAAATAATGACATCTCCATTGCTCACCCACATAATTTTTACTTCTCACACAGAAGCAGATTCATAAGCACAAAAAACTGTTCAAAAATCCTGAAAACCACAGGCTAAAAAGAGGAAGATACTCCACTACATAAAGGAGTAATGAACCAATGAAATATTGGAACAAAGCTAACACAAAACAAAATAAAAAAACAGGCAGGAAGTAAAGATGTAACTAAAGATAAACAAATCAGAAAAGTGGTTTTCAAAATAAAAGAGTAATCAAATAACCAAGAATGTCACTTCTGCATAGGCAGAGGGCAAGGAGAGAGGACCCAAAAGCAGACACGAGCTGAGGTGGATGTTAAGAAAAAGCGAGCCTTTTATTTGGCTGGATAAAGGTACAAACAAAAAGCAAAGAACAACAAGAATGGAACTAAGAAACCTATACTGGAAAACCTAAACACAAAACACTGCATGAAACCTTGAAACACGGAGGGAGAAACTCAGACGAACCAGCAACAGACGAAGGAAGACAGAGGACTAAATACACATGAGGGTAACAAGGGAATGAGGAACAGGAGGGAACACAGCTGTCAGGTTTATATTATTGGATTGTCATTTATGCTTAGAAATATTTACTCATATATGCTTAGAGTTTTATAATCAATTGCATATTGATAGAGGTTTGATCCTTCGCAGTCTGTAAAGACTCTGTGTGCCTTCCAGAGTGTTCTGGCATACACACTCACATCCTGGGGTCACGAGAAGAGGTCGTACCTTCTTTTACTGTTTTATGGTATAGCAAACACAAGTATATCTGTTTTAGTCTAAGTGCCTTTTGTTTAGATGAACGGCTGGACTTCCAGACCACCAGGATTAGGGAAGTCATTTATGGGGTCACATCTTGACCACACACACACACACACACACACACACACACACACACACACACACA
>NW_005187440.1:2767094-2769124 GCF_000239375.1 Pundamilia nyererei | reverse complement strand
GGTCCAGTCACTTTTATTTATAAGGAACATTTAACAACAGCAAGTTGACCTCAAGTGCTTTGACATAAAAGGCAAATGGCAGTGCAATAAGCACCCCAGCATAAAATGCTCCCTCTTTTGTAATGTCATTGATGTCATTGATTGATGTGACCATTTGCAAAAAAAAAAAAATCATGCATGTGTTACCGAGAAACAGAGGGGCATAAGAAAGGAGTAGATAGAGGCCAACAGTCATCCAGGCACAGTGTGTCACATTCAGTCGTGATGGATGAGGCTGCTTGTTGCTATATGTTAGAGACAACCGGGGACGCTCTGGATCCTGGTGTCACTGCGTGGGATTCTCACTGCGGCCAAGACAAATGAGTCTTAATATGCATTGGAGATTTCCCCTAATTCACTTGACATTTTGGAGATGTCTCACTAATTCCACCCTGTCCACATTTATATGCAACAATCCTGCACTACCAATTCACGCTCAGCCAAAAGATTTGGCATAAATAGGAATACTGTGATTTTCAAGAGAAAAAAGCAAGGACACATGATATGAGGATAATTTTCTAAAGGCAAGCAATCTTGGCAGGCATCAATGGACCAAAGATTCTCAGTAACTACAACTTTTTTGACTAAAGCAAGTTTTTATTCAATATAATGCTTGACAGTTTCAGTTGTTGTGGCGTTCAGACCCTGTTGTACTCTGAATTTAGGTCGAGTATTAAGGCTATATAGCCTCAAATTGATGAGAAAACTCTTTTATATGCCTCCAATTCCAAAACAGCATAAACAAAAACACTATGTAATATTTGGAAATCCCATAAATCCTTATTTTATTAACAATGGTACATAGAAAACTATCGAACACTGAAATAAAAATAATAATTTTAGGGAAAAAATAGGTTATTTTGAATTTGAGGCCAGCAACTTTGTCATTGTTTGTCTGAAAAACCATGACAAAGGGGTCTGTGTATCCACTATATAACATCCCCTTTTCTTTTAAGAACAGTAAATATCTGAGAACTGAGGACACCAGTTTCTGGACTTCTGGGAGAGGAATGTTTTCCCATTTTTATCTGATACAGGATTCTAGCTGCTCTGTAGTCCTGGTTCTTTGTCACATTTTTCGCTTCATGACACGCCAAATGTTACCAAGTGGTGAAAAGTCTGGACTGCAGGCAGGAAGTTCACCACCCATGATATTGCATGGCTATTACAAAGCCACACAATATCAATACAGTTCAGAGAAGAAAGATTAAACAGGTTTCAGAGAAAAGTGAATTTGTGCCACTGAACTGTTTCCCCGCGGAGCATCCTCAGCTGTTTCTTAACTGACGTTGCTGACACACCAGGGACTTCACACCATACGCCCTCACATACAACACTAACTTCTAAACACATCCTCTAGAAATATCCCATTCTACAGCCATACTATTGATATAATGCACGAAGCAGATACTTATCATAACTTACTTGCTGCACAGACATCATTGCAAGTTGATTTACAGCCACATTAGTAGGTAATGTTAGTTTTTATTACATTATAAGGCAATAAAGAAACATCAGAGAACATACCAAAAATAAACATGAATGCTTCACCCATGCAGTCTTCTCTCCTCTGCGGTTGCTTTTGTAATCATTTCAGTTTTAGTCTTCTTTGAATTAAAGTGGAGCTGGAGGCAAGAGTGTCTGTATTAGCGCTTGTCATTGTGAGGTTTTTGAATAAGACTTGCTCCAATGAATGACAGCCGTTCTTCCAACTAATGCTTTTTTGCCTTTATAGAAGAAACATACAATCTCTAAACAAAGGCTGCACCTACATGCATCAGTTATTTTCATCAGCAGAGTGTTTGAAAAGAATAGGCCTACATAAATTGCGCTGCACCATTGTTGCTGTTATGGATGGGCTTTATGTGAGCACTCAGAACCTCTCTGATACTGGTGGACCTCATGTAGGTGTCAGTGAAGATCTGCACAAACACACACACACACACACACACACACACACACACACACACACACACACACACACACACACA
>NW_005187440.1:2758882-2767074 GCF_000239375.1 Pundamilia nyererei | reverse complement strand
ACACACACACACACACACACACACACACACACACACACACACACACACACACACACACACACACAGCGACATCACTGTCTATACATCCAGATCTATGCAATTCAGGAAAACAGGACTACTGACATAATAGTATTTTTCTCAGAATCTGAAAAAAAGGAGAGTTTAGCTTTAAGTCATATTTCGTAGGTGTTCCTTTACCAAGCCGGACGAATGGGCACCTTTGGGA
Organism: Pundamilia nyererei; assembly: GCF_000239375.1. NCBI lineage: Eukaryota > Metazoa > Chordata > Actinopteri > Cichliformes > Cichlidae > Pundamilia > Pundamilia nyererei. The sequence goes on along the minus strand of NW_005187440.1, from coordinate 2,766,848 downwards.
ACAATAACAGTGGCACTTTTGCAGCTGCCTCCTATTTCCCATTTGTAATTATTCTGTGCCTCAAGTGATCGCATACTGTGATGCAAACATGTGTCATAAAAAGTAATATTGCATTTGTGACAGATTACCCAGCCTCCAGGGCCATGCTAATACCTGAAATGAAGAGAGAGTGGGAAGAAGGAGGAGCATGAGGAGATGAGTGTCGTAATTAAACTCCATATGAAAAGTTTTGCAGCACATGTTGCTGAATTAGTTTGTCTTCAAACATAGGCTAGGTTTGTGTTTTAGCTCCGTCCCTTCGTGTGCACATCAGCAGAAATCAATAGCCCAAACTGAACATGGTCGTGAACATAAAATCCTGAGTCAGCAGTGGCAGCAGAGTATTGTAGGGGTTAAATCTTTTGTGTGGAGTAATTAAACTGTAATTGAATTTTGCCTCACCCAGTGTGCATTAGCTGGTTTTACTGTATTAGACTAAACCTCTAGTGGCTATTGAGTTAATCAAGTCGAATATGGATATTATGTAATCTCAACAAAACCACTTAAAGTGTTGCCCCAAGAACAACAAAACAGCAACACGTCTATAATTATGGTTAAATGAAATGACCTGGAAGCATTGCAGGTGCTTCAGTGCCTCTTTTTTTAATCTCCTCTAGCATATGACACAGAGCTAAACATAATGAAACAAGAGGCTGTGGTTACATGACATAAATATTTAATCCATTCATTTCCCTTAATAGCAATCTTATTGGTTTGGCAGGTATTTGTTTAGCTCTGGGAATCTGGATATCCTCTGTCTGTTGAGGGCTGTAATCGCAGTTATTGTGGTGCAATTAAATGTACAGTCACTACATTTTTGTGATTATTTAATAGAAAAAAGGAAGCTGCACTAACAAATATACATAGATTAGTGCATAAATACATCTTCTAACAAACCAATGCATTCTCATAAACCTAGAATTAATCTGGTTTGTGAAAACCACCATCTTTAATACAGTGATGAACATTGCTGTTCCACCTAGTCATGCTTTATGTATGTTGCTATAGATAAGCAACAAATATATTATGTTTTGTATTTTTAATTTAAAGATCTCACTGACAATGAGGTGGCTAAACAACAACAGCAGCTGGTTAACATTATGCCAGTTAATGTTAGGCCTGAGTTTCCGAAAAGGCACTTTCCCTTTGATAATCAGCAGCTAACAGTGACAGAAAAGTATGTATATGTAGTGTCATTATAATAGAGTGATCTGCAGTACAGTCAGTCTCTTATAATAAAGTAATCTGAAACCTGGTGTAATCTACAATTTTTGGTTGCAGCAAGAATTAAAGCAACACCATCTGGCCAGTCAATAAAATCTCCACTACATAATCACACTACATAATTAAATATCCTGCCATCAAAAATATTTTTTTGCCATGGTTATATCATCTTAAGTCCTTATGATTCATAATTGATGATTTTTTGAAGCAAAAGGGTTCAATTAAAAGACACGGGTCAGGATTCTTGTGAACTATTAAACATTTGTTCGATAGTCCATTGTTGTGTTTCATTTGCTGTGAAGGAAAAGATGCAGCATTCCTGCTCTATAGATTTCCACCTGGCCTTGTTCAGCACAATAACTGCTGTTTTGTCTCTTCACGATGTTTACATTGCTTATCTTTATGCCCCAGCTTTCATTGCTACTGACTGTAAGTCAGCCTTACTGCACGTGTATTTTGGTCTGTGACTGTTGGTAAAAGCTTTGGAAATCAAATTTATAGCAGCGGCTTAAAACTAATTGCATTTGCACATCGGTATGATGATGCAAAGCTATGCTTATTCTGGTAGTTCAGTTATGCCCATTATTACATTACTGTTGTTTTTTTCTGTTTTTACAGAACAAATTCATTGAGTCATTACTTATTTAACTTTGATACCAGAACACAGATGATCCATTGTGTAACTTTCAGTGCCAGTTAGTGATCTCCAGGAGGCCAGCCCTGGAACCAAATTAAAGAAAAACTGCTGGAGAAGTACAGTGTCAGGGCAAAAGAAAATCTTAGAAATAAAAATGTACTTTAAACATGTCGTTCTGGTACAACAGCCCCACTGTTATACACCCGGCTAACGTACCTCAGACTATCAGACAGGCCTGTAAGATAATAGCCTCAGTTCAAACACCGCTGTGTGAGCTGTACATCAGGTCAGTTACCAGGAAGACCAATGTGTCCTGGTTGTTGTACATTTTCTTTAGAGCCAGGTCTGCTGCTTTGTTACAGACAATAAAGTTGTTCAGTTCTATTGTAAAAAAAACAAACAAAAAAACCAAAAAAGAAACAACCCCAAAACAAACAAAAATCATCAAGTGGCAAAAACTGCATCTTCTTGCACTTAAGGCTGCCTCTAAAAGCAAGTCAGCTTCCATTAACTCTCATGAGATTGACATAAATGGTAAAAGATATTTACATCATGGAAAAAAATCGAAACAGATGGGGAATCGTGACATAACAACAAAATCCTGCCAAATGTACTAGGCAAACATAATTAAGTTTAACAATTTCAAAACCCATGCAGTGTGATGCTTTTCTATATTTTAAATGCCAGACAAATGTCTTTGTGAAAGTCTGAATAAGACAAAGGACACAAATGTAAAGTGTGTTGTAAATGTTAAAAGGCAGCATTAAAAAAGAAATACACTACCTCAAGGTTATTAGTTTCTAGATTTTATTCCGTCTTTCCACGACTGTTGGCAAATGATGGAGATCCTTAGCTTTTATGACTGTGCTGTATCATCAGATAAGAACTACATTTCCTTTTATGGCCCTACAATATGAATCTCTTCTCCTTCGAGCAGTAGTATTTTGAAAAATGTGTAGTCCCAAAATTGACAATGAAAAAGACCATTACATGGAAAGGTGTACTTAGTGTATCATTACTCTTATTGGCAACCATGAATGTCATTATAATGTTCTAATAAGTCAACAGTAAAATGATGATAACTGATCTATTCACAATCAGAGGAATGAAACCAATGACAACTATTGTTTCTGGACATAGCATCATTTGATTTAATGGTGGTTGTGCCTATTGATTTACACTGTAATTAAAATAATATTGATCTCAGACAGCATGGGCAACAAAGAGCGTGATGCCACTGAATCTTCATAAGATAACATCATAGTTAAAAAGCAGCCCCTGCTCTCATTTGAGAGGAAGCATCCATGAGGCCTTTATCACGTAGCTGCACGCTCTGTGCCTGACTCCGTGATATTTTGTGAGGACTGCATGTATCTAGCTAACAGATGTCGTTCACCCCACGGCATTGCAGGTGCCCCATCTTTTTTGGTACGTGTTCATTGGGTATCTCAGTTCACCCCTGGGCTAGTGCAGTTAGGTTCACAGTTGGCATCCAACTGTATCAATATTTGCCTTTGCCAGCAGCATTCAGGATGGCTTGTACATCCATCTACTGCTTCCAATTTGAATCTATGGTAAAAGAAAACTGAACACAAGACAATGCAGCGGGAAAAGCAGCAATACTTTGAGATTTTTAAAGATTTAAAGCTTTCTGTTTATATCCCATAGAGGCACATGTGAAACTCTTTCATTTTAAACAGATATTACAGGGGAAAAGTGCTGTAGGGGGTTTTGTGCAGCCTTTGAAGAGGCAGCAGCCATGACTGACAGGTGATCTTGGCAACCCTAGTAGGCTAGGTGTTTATGCATGCATGGCTTGAATCCCTATGTCTGTGTGGGTTTGTGTGTCTGAAGCTGGATGCATGTCTGTATAACAAAGAACGCTGTGTGAATCACTGAGGCAAAACATGCGCTGTTGGGTGAAAGCTGACCTGGCGATCTCAGATCCAGGGATTGTTTCAGGGAGCTCTCCTCATAGAGACTGACTTCAGCGGGAACACACTTTGTGATCTGATCAAAACTGCAGATACTTCACTCGGTTTGGAAGTCCATCCAAAGTACTTCTAATCTTTAAAGTTTAATGCTCTAATGAACTGTCTGATTAGCATAAACTCTCTATCGTGCCTCACACTGATCTTTTATAAATACATCCTATCTAACATATAGCTGTGGTCAGAGTGAATCTTCAGTCTGATAACTGTTCGTGTACTCACGGCATCGGAGTTGTAAGTGTTACGTTATTCTGTGCTCAAGTAAAAGGTGCTTTCCTTTTTCTTCTCTCAAGGTCAGAATTGAGTGGTTGCATTTGATGAAGGACTTAGCTTTTAGATTTAATCCTTTTGTTCAGTTTAAACAAGATCTGCTGTATTTGCCAGGTTAGTTCAGTTCACTTTGGTGGAACTGAAAGCAATCAGTCAAATTGTGGTGAGGTCCAGTCAACTGCATCAAGACTAAGATGAAGCATGTGAATCATCATTTTGTAACAGCTCACCAGAGAGTCCAGTATGGCCCACAGTATTGCTTTACAAGCTTAATGATAAAATGCATTGCCATTTCAGAGACAGTGAAGTAATGCCAGCATTACTACATATGTACAGTACTATGAAAAGGTACCTACCCCTTCTTGATTTCTTATCTTTTTGCATATATGTCAATAAGAGTTTAAGATTCAACAATAAGACAGAGACTGCACAGACGTGGCATCCAGAGAGAAAACTAGTCACAGTCTGGACTTAAATCTGATTGGGATGCTTGGGTATGACTTTAAACAGGCGACCCATGCTGGAAAAACCTGCAATATAGCAGAATTACAACAATTCTGCAAAGAAGAGTGAGCCAAAATCTTCCACAGTGATGTGAAAAACTCATTGCTAATTAACACAGACGCTTGATTGCAGTTGCCAATGGTGGCACAAACAGTTATTAGTTTGGGGGGAAGTTACTTTCTCACATAGGGTCAGGTAGGTTTGGATCTTTTTTAATAAGTAGGAACCTTTTTTCCCTTAGTAAATAAAATCATCAGTTCAAAACTTATTATAAATATTTGGAAACATAAAAGTGTTTTTGCATTCAGACAGATTGGGCCATATAAATGTAAAGTATTGTACTCATTTAATAAAAGAATGCTCTTCATGTGGAGTTTTTGTACAACAACCATGATCTGTGAGTTGGTGTGCACATTTAATGGCAACAGGCTCACTGAACATGGGAAAAGTGAGACATATTGTTGACACTGTGTTTAATATTCTTAAGAAAATTTCAGGATGCTCATCATTTTGTAAATGCATGGCTCATTAAATATGGAAATGCAATTTTTTTTTTTAAATGTAGTTCTTTACAATTCAAGAAATGAGCAGTTTAGAGGGGTCTGTGTTTCATGTGGTTTATTATGGCTTTGTTTTAATGGTTCAGCCAACTTGAAATCAAATTAAGCCGTATGTGGCCCATGAACTAAAATGAGTCTGATACTCCTGGGGTAGAAGGAGATTTCCCAGACTGATGATTGATCAAAAGCTAAAAACAATTTGAAAACTGCAGGGTGCTACAATTGCAGTACTATTTGGTGAACTAAGATAAATCACTTAACAACTTTTGTGCCATCATGCAGAAATGTGCCCAGCACCCATTAAAATGTTTTGGCTCACTTGCATCTGGAGATTAGCATTGAGATCTTTTCTTTAACTGCATATTTTCCCCATCAGGTCTAATTTTTGAAAATCAAATAATACCTCATGTGTGCTGGTGATCCCTCAGCACCAACATAGGGATACCACTTATAAAAATGATGTTTCCTCAGTGAAGATTTTGGTAAAAGCAATGCAATTTGTTTATTGAACGAAATAATAATGTGTGCACAATTAGAATCAGCCACTATTGTCAACAGTGAATAAACTGCATGTTTGATGGCAGACGGTGCTTATTTACCACATATCAGTCAAGTTAGCAAACTTCAATTTAACACCATGAGTGATGCACTGTTTAGCTTGAATCAGCATCAGTAAAGCAACAGATCACATTTCAAGTCATGACATTTAAGCACCAAACTGTGATTTGAGCTTTAAATTATGCAAATTTCATTATGTTCTCTTCACCAAAGTGGCTGAATTATTTATTTTTCTTGGTATCTCCGGAAAGCTTGGAACAGGATCCAAACAACCATGCTGGAAGGGTCTGTGAACCTCGGTGAGGTACAGTCAGCCTGTTAGTATGTGGCTATACAGTATCATACAGTCCATGCTTCTAATTCACCATGGTTGCATGCTAAATTAGCTCATTTGCATCTAACACAAAATACAGCTGAGTCTCCAGAGTGTTATTAGTTTTGCATATAGCTGCTTGTAAATCATAGGATTGGACAAATTAAAATGTTGATCTGGTAATTGTGCTAGATGAAAAATCAAGGCGTCACAAAAGCAATCACTCTTCATTATGAGAGGGAAAAGTATCGACTGCTCCAAATTGCATGGCACCCCATTTAATGGTTATCAAAACACATCTCTTTAAAGCACAAATGTCAACCTCGTGGTACTGTCGCCAGAGGAAAAGTCCAGTGGACAAAGTTTAATATACAGGCTGGCAGACTGACACCGCAACACCCAGATTCCCAACCCTGACATGTGTTGCACATATACAAACCAGCTAGGTTTTATCAAATGCCACATGGTTCAACTTTGGAAGTGACTATTGTTAAGGATAAACATTTGAAATACCTACTGTGCACTGCAGTTAAGATTGCAGCCACTCATCTTCCTGCTTTAAAGGGACGCCACCAGGTCAGCACGTGTGTTTAGTTTGTGACCATCTGGAGCAGAGGTCAAAGTGTTTGTTTGGGGATCAGCAGAGGTGCTGCAATATCAGAACAAGATGAATTATTAAGGAGGTTGCAGGAAGAGGTGACCATACCGTATTCTCCTTTACCATTCGCAAAGTAAAAAGCACAGATGGTTCTTTTCATCTGATGAGATGGCCGCGGAGGGAGACTATATGTGTCTGCATGTGGGTGTGAGATAAACTAATATGCGACAGCCACCAGGCAATTGGCCTGTTTGTGCACCGTGCCCTTTTACTGTAAGTGAAATTTCCTCTTCCAGTGCTCCCTGCTGCTACATTGTCCCACTTACAAATTCCTGCCTGACTCCTGTCAGCAATCCAAATAAATAATCAGCTATCAAATCTCTCATGGCAAGAATGTGGATCTGTGCTCGTGGTGGCAAACTGGCGAGAGGAATCTCTTCATCTGTCACGTCACAGTTAGTCATCGCTGGATCAAGAGAACTTCGTCTTTGATTAGAAAAAATCAATGCGTGCTCTGCAGAGGCTCTTCTCTGTGGGCTCACAGAGAAGCATATCTGACAAAGACAACTAAAACAGCAAAATATATCTTTGTTTGCACATCTTTTCTTTCACTCTGTCATATAACACTCAGGAAGAACTGTCAGAAAGTCAAAAGTCAGCTTCTCCTTCACCCATCCTCATGTAATGATGACGCTTACATTTTTTTAAGGCTCTCCAGTTGTCATTCTCAGGTGACATTTTGACATTGCTGGAGAAAAATGAAAAAGATATTCAGCAACAGGAAATACACCTCAAGCAAATGTGACTGTCTCAATAGATGGCTAGCCTTGGCATTGAGCTCTGCTGACGTATAAAAGCTGAAAGCAGACTGGGGGGGGAGTAAGATGCTATAGAGAAAAAGAAGTCTTCATCTGTGTGTGAGACGTCACATGAAAAATTGACAGCGTGTGAGGGTCAGGGGTGTTTAAAAGAAAAAGGAGTGGGGGAGAAAGGGTGGGCGGGGGGAGTGCTCGTGGGAAACAGTGCAGAGGGGAGGTTGAAGAGTATCCAGAGGTCCTGTGACTCACTGGCACTTTTTAACACAGTGGACTTTGACAGGTAGCTGCACATACACTGTAACACAGCTCACATACAAATAACTGGTCAAGAAAACCACACAGCGCTGCTGCTGTATGTACCAGTAATCAAAAAGTCGACATCCACTACCCCATCCTCCTACCAATCCCACCCCACACTCCTTCTCACACTCTCCCTCACACACACACACACACA
>NW_005187440.1:2754512-2758841 GCF_000239375.1 Pundamilia nyererei | reverse complement strand
AGAGAGAGAAAGAGACTGACAAAAAGTTCTGTTTTCAATGAAAAAAGTGAAGAAGAGAAAACTGGAACAGGGAGAAAAAGAAATATGTAAGTAGGAGGGAAAGATAGAATACAAAGAGAGAAATGAGGTGTGTGAGAGAGAGAGGGGGGAGAGAAAGAGAGAGAGGGAGAGATGAGGTGAGGAGGCGGAGAGATGAGAGGCGAGGGAGGGAGTAATGTTGACAGGGAGGGTGGAGAAGAGAAGGATAAGCCAGCCACACTTGGATGAAGGATTCCAGTGGAAGGAGGAGGAGGGACTTTGAAGTGTTGGATGAGAAAAACTACACTATGTGTCTGTGGGTCCTTCATACTGCTATGACTGGACAAAAGAGATTGTGAAAAGATGGAGAGATGGAATCAGGAGGACCGCCGGACCCTGGGTTGACTCAGACTGACGTGACCTCTGCGTCTGGGTGTTTAACCTGATCTGAACCCCTTGACGACCTGCTGTCACAGGGCAGACTTTCCAGGTTTGATCACTTCTGCTATGACTGAAATCCAGCAGAAGTTGGAGGGAGTTCACTGATAGAGTTGGGTACTGCTGGATCACTATGGATTTCTACAAATGTTTGAGCTTACTTTTCTTCACTCTTCCTCCACAAGGTAAATAATTCCACCGTGCTGTCATTAAAGCTGCATCATCTGTCATTTTATTTTTCAACATAGGGGAAACCGATGCGAAGGATGTTTATGCATTTTTCATTTTTGCTGAAGGCAGAAGTATATATTGAAAGAGGAGGGGTTTTTTAGCTACTAATCATCTCAAATTAGATTTTTTTCCACTCCTCTTTTTTCTGTTTAAAATATCACGCTGGTCAAGTTTATCAGCATCAACAAAGTTGGCTTACAAAGAAATTTACTGCATGACTCAAAAGAACTGCCTGTATTTGTGCCATTTCAATAGATTTGCCCTTTCAATAGATTTGCCCTAAATAGCAGGGCAATTCAGAGAAACGACTGAAAGGCATCAGATGGCCTTGCTTTTCTATTTAATATAAGCCTCTCTCCTTACCCCAGTCATCTATATTCAGTCCACCCCAGTCTCATTACTTATTAGACAGGCAATGATTTTTGCTGAGGGCTAATTTGGCACAATGAACAATACAACCATAAAAACACACGACCTTTGGGACAAAAAAACTTGTTTTCTGTAGTTTGCTGCTGAAGGGTAGAAACTGCCTGTGTTGCTACGCGAGCTTTGTAGCCTGGTAACAAGCTTCATCTGCCTGGTTCAAGTGTAGTATTCACTTGAGTGAAAACTAATTTGCTTCTGATGCAATACTGTCCTATGAGACAGCATTGATCAGATGAGGACAGATTTGGACCCATTAGCTCTGACACGTCCAAATAACTCATCAGGCTTTGCTGTAGCTTCAGAAAACTGTAAAATACAGCAATATAAGAAAAACTTCACGATAACGAGTGACAGACACTGGCATCATCACAGTCTGCATGAGTCTTATTCATAGTGTAATGGAGAACACACCATGTAGAAGTAAACTCATCTAACAGTTGCCTACTTTTCCCTGCAAAGATTATTGCTCTAATCTGCATTTTTTACCAAAGTCACAACACCCTGTGAGCTCTCCCATATAAACCCATTAGTCCCAAGGCTGATTTAGAATGTACTTGAGCCTCCGGTTTAGTTTAATATTGGTCGCATTCAACAGATAATGCTAGAATTTGATGCGATAAAACAAACGCCACCTTTGACGGCCTCTCTCGTCTGAACGTGTAACAGCATTTCAAGGTTGTTGGGTGTCTGGAAATGTCAAACAGATCCAGGTGAAAACAGGAAGACAAGACATGAAAGGAAAAAGAAACTATATCCATTTAATAAGATATCGATCCCAAGCTTTTAAAAATAGTGGATGCCAGTTTTCAGTCAACTGAAAGACAGCCCATCAACTTTGATTGAGTGGGTAGAAGGACCCAAGAGGAAGGCCAGCAGCATGGCAACAACACCTGTATCGCTATTTTAAGGATACAAGTAAGGGGCGTTTGGAATAATATAGCCTTAGAAAAGTGGAAGTTACTAATGGAAGCCTATAGAAAGGTCCTCTCACGTCCTTTCTATAGGGGCCTGAGCCAAGCAAGTGTGTTTGGCGAATATATTAATGTTGTCCAGAAACCACAAGAATCTAGTTTGGAAGGGTCCTCTTTAGGATTATTTTTTTCATGTGATATTTGACAAAACAAATTAAATCCAAAGAGAAAGAAAGACATTGAACTGTGTGGTACTGCTAGAGATGATAAAATATCAGTGAGGCCAGTTAAATCAATCACTGCCTCTGAAAGATTGCAAACACAATGAATTACCTGCACAGATGCAACAAGGTTTATAATGGAAAAGTGCCCAAGTGAATGTAAAAGGAAAGAACCAAAATGCAAAGGACGTCGTCCTGTCGAAGGCACAGGATCATCCCTTTCTCTTTAATTGTCCCCAGACCTCGCCGGGTCCTTCTCAGTGCCGAGGGATCTGATTGAGTTGCTTCATCAGGACGGCTGTTGAAAGGAAGAAAGGGAGAGGGAGAGAGTGGAGGGTGGGTGGAGGAGGGTGGTGAGGGAAACGTCTGGACAAATCGCTCCATCAGCACGTTTGTTCCTTCCTCTTATTCCTTTTATGCAACCCCCCCACCCCAAACCCTCCATCCTGATTTGTCCCGTCTCTCAGATCCCGTCTCATGTAACCATAGGCCAGCTGTATAATAGAGGTCACCCTACTTTTAGATTACACTCTGTATTCTTTGGTATCGTAGCATCAGCTCAATCCATTACAGATGAATGTATTGTGAATGGAAGCAAATATTTTCAACATTAATAGTATTCGTATAAAGTTCTGCCCTGTATTTCATGAATATGTGAACAAAAATAGAAACAATTCAAAATGGTTATGAGAATATGCACGAGAGCCCTGCACAAAATCAACTGGTACAAATCACCATGGAGTTAAAAAAAAAAACCAAAAAAAAAACCGTAGGAATGAATATCCTATGCATTGCAGTTGCAGTTCTAAGTAAAGATCAATTGGTCTCGTTTAAATTACATAAACAGGACGGCACACGATTAATCTCAGCTTCTTGTTTTGTTGAATTTTTTTCTCATTTCTGGCCTCAGTGTGTTTCCAACTTGGACCCCGTGCCCACGCTGAAGAGAGGCTGCTCCAGAATCTGTTTGCAAATTACAATAAGCTCTCCCGACCTGTGAGGAACACTACAGATACAGTACTAGTCCACTTTGGACTATCTATCGCTCAGCTAATTGATGTGGTAAGTAATAGCTGACATCTTTGTTAAGTTTCCATCAACATCTACGACTGGACATTAAAGTCTAGCTACCACTGTGCCCTTCAAAAATAACACGATCTGTGTGTTTCTTCTTTGAGGAGAAAAGAAACGACTGCGAGACATTTCGATGTTATGGCTCCATAATGGGACTCTGATCATTAAATAGCTTTTTTTTAACTACCTATAATTAAGTAACAATTTATGTAAATATCTAAATACATATATCACTAAAGTTGTAACGATTTAACAAAAAAGCTATCCTTGTAATTACAAACATCCTGGCTTGTTGAATGGGCATGAGACATGTGTTTCATTATTATGAGTGTTATGTTGGGAGGAGATTCTGTCTTATGTGCTGTATATTGGTAATTACTAGCTGAAAGATACACCACGCAAGAGAGATAAATCAGCGGAAATGAAAGCACACCAACAGAAGACAATGCATTATTTTCCCAAATTAAATTCACTTGTCAAGTATGCTAACACAGACAGTAAATATTCAAATCTGTCTCCTGAGCAGCAATCCAGACACAGCTGCTCTAGACAAAAATAACGTCGTTATCCCCTCTCGTCATGTTGGTATCTTTGCATTCCAGACCTCCTGTGGTTTTAAGTGCAAGCTTTTAGTATGCATTTTACACAAATGTCACTGAGATTCTGTTGACTAAGGTAAAAATGGTTATATAAACACCCGACTGCCATGCAGAGCCATTTAAAAGTTACCCAGTGCAAGACTGTGCTGCAGGGGATGACTTTTCAGGTTTATGACACACAATTAGTTGACAGTACTTTCTCCACCTGCCTGCCGGTGAGAGTCAACTTTAGGTGAAGTTGTCTTCTCCTGCACAGTGCATTCACTGACTGCTGTGTCTTAGAAGTTCCCAGGGAAGAGCTGGCGAAAGCAGCTTGCCTGCAAAGAAGTGAAAGTGTTTTTTGTTCTGGTTGATTTGTTCTAGAAATGATTCATGAATGTGTGTGTGTGTGTGTGTGTGTGTGTGTGTGTG
>NW_005187440.1:2726467-2754456 GCF_000239375.1 Pundamilia nyererei | reverse complement strand
CTAACACTCACTTATGGGGACAAAATCCCATCCCCATGAGTTTGGGGGAGGACCATGAAAAAGAGAGAAAGAAAAAACTCAATTCTATCTCAGTGGTAATAAAGTGCTGATGGACGTTGAATTCATTGTAATCAGAGTAATCCTCTTTTCTGTTTTCCATAAAAGGATGAGAAGAACCAGATGATGACTACAAATGTCTGGGTTAAGCAAGTAAGAAAAGATGATAGAGAAAAGGCATGTGAAATACAGTCCAGTATAACGCTGCGGTGCATAAATATGATTAATGTTTTGCAACAGGAATGGAACGATTACAAACTCCGCTGGAACCCAGAGGATTATGAAAATGTCACCTCCATACGTATCCCCTCAGAGATTATCTGGAGACCCGACATTGTCCTCTACAACAAGTGAGGAAGGAAACACCTTTTTGTGTTATATGAAATTTAGATTCTTTTCAGGCCCATAGTGTGCTTCCTGTGCGTTTTAAATGTCAACATTTCAATGTAAAAATGATCATATGGCAAGTAATGCTCAGATTCTGGTGGTTTAATTCCAACAGATGGCATGACTTGAGGGAAAACACGAAGAATCTGCTGTTGTGCCAAACATCTTGTCCTGTGCCAATGTCATAAAGGAATTTAGTTGAAATATATGTGAACAAGGTCACTCCTAATGGATGTGGTTACAAACAAAGCTCAGTATGACAGAAAGTAATATATTTGGCTGGGAATAAGAAGGTGAAATGTAACTGGATGTATTTCAACGATAAAATGCATCTAGTATGAGCACCTCAAGTAAACCTGGATTAATATTTTTTCCAAAAGTCGGCTAATAGGAAAGAAAATTTCATGAAAGAATTTGCTAAATATCCAACTTTTAAGTTATTGAACAAAGATTGTTGTTTTCATGGTGAAATGACTGAACCTTTGTCACTTCTCTCTTTTAATTAGTAAGGCAAAACATGGCGATCTCACTTGTGAAGTGCATTTGTGACACAATATCTGAAAGACTTTTGTAAACAGCATTGATTTAAACAGCAAAATGTTACATTGTGAATAGCCTGCATGTCCATTCAGAGAAAATAAACATCAAAAGGGTTTTCTGATTACATAGGTTCAAGCTATTTCCTCTGTAGACTTGAGCTGAATGGTTTGGAATGAGCTCTGCACCTTGAGATGTAGAACTGAGATTGCTGGTTCACACGATGAGGGTGGATGTAATAACTGGTATCAGGTGTGTAAAAGCAGGACTGTTGTGTACACAAAGGAGATTTCAGATCTGAGACAAAACTGTATCTTCAAGTTCTGTTTTCCTCTGGCTCATGAAGACCTTATTCACGTCTCGAAAATTATATCATGTTAGCACTGAATTGTTCCATAAACGTCTCTAAACAGAAAATCATAAGCTGTGTGGAAAGTGGTAGCTGCTTGCGGACCCAAATGCAATGTGCAGCATAAAGCAAGCATTAAGTGGAGGATTGATGAAAGGGAAACAGTCCAAAATAAGAACGGGAAAATGGAATAATGAGGAATAATTACTCCAGGATAGGAAACACTAACAAATACTACAAGACTCAGAGAAACATTAGAGAACACACAGAAATATGGAGCCACTCAACAAAGAACAAGGGAAGACTGAGACAATAAATACAAAAGCTAATGAGGCTGGTGGAAAAAGATGGGGAACACAGCTGGAGCAAATCAGGGATAATGAGACACAGGAACTGCAAAAAAAGAAAAGAAAATGACAAGGAACACCAAAATAAAACAGGAAGTAACTCAATGGAGACAGACTCAAACACAAGTAGAGCATGAAGAGATAACAAAAAGGCAACAACAGACTGTGAATGAACTGAATAATGAACAAACTGGACACCAACCGAATGTTAAAGACATGACATCGTGCCCATTTAGAGATGTACACACATAAACATAAGTGTCATTGACATAGGTGAAGACATTTTCACTTTTTATTTGATGACTCAGAATACTTAATCTTTTAAATACATTTTAAATTAGTCTCGACCCCTGAATTTCACAGGGTTAGAAACTGTAAAAACGGATAACACCACTTCTTTAACTTTCTCCTGTATCTATTGAGCAAAAAATCTTATTTGTTACTTGAGTTTTCCAATGAAAAAGACTTAGTTACCTCCATGGCAACTGAACATCTACTCTACCTGTGAGCTGCGACTGACCTTGAACATTTTAAAGTAGTGCTTGAAGAAATCACCCAGAATTAAACTTATAAAATTCCTTTATTAAAGAGGGGCTAAAATGTGATGTGAGTCTGATATATGTGTTTCCACCTTTCTCCCCTGGTCTTCATCTGCAGTGCCGACGGTGACTTTGCAGTTACTCACTTCACAAAGGCGCATCTGTTCTACGATGGCCAGATAAAGTGGATGCCACCAGCCATTTATAAGTCTTCATGCAGCATAGATGTCACGTTTTTCCCTTTTGACCAGCAAAGCTGCAAGATGAAGTTCGGCTCTTGGACCTATGACCGTGCCAAGATCGATCTGATCAGCATGGCCGGTGATGTGGACCAGATGGACTACTGGGAGAGCGGGGAGTGGGTGATTGTCAATGCAGTGGGCAAGTACAATACAAAAAAGTATGAGTGCTGCACAGAGATCTATGCAGACATCACTTACTACTTCATCATTCGGAGGCTTCCATTGTTCTACACTATAAACCTTATTATCCCCTGTCTGCTTATCTCCTGCTTGACTGTGCTGGTGTTCTATTTGCCTTCCCAGTGTGGCGAGAAGATTACCTTGTGCATTTCAGTGCTACTGTCCTTAACAGTGTTCCTCCTGCTGATAACAGAGATAATACCATCTACATCTCTGGTCATACCACTGATTGGTGAATACCTGCTGTTCACTATGGTCTTTGTCACGCTCTCCATCATAATTACCGTCTTTGTGTTGAATGTACACCACCGATCCCCACAAACACATGGCATGCCTCACTGGGTCCGCAGAGTATTCCTGGACTTGGTACCTCAGGTCCTCTTCATGAAGCGTCCGCCAGGCACCGCAAAGCAGCACTGCAAGAAGCTTATTGAGATGATGCACCGTCCAACAACGATATCTGCCACAGGCAACTCTCAGGCCTTCTGGACAGGCCTAGAGACTGGGCTAATACAAATGGCCCAGGCTGAAAATATAATCCCAAGGACACAGTCTGACAGCCCAAGCATCCTCGTCTGCTCACCATCTCCACCCTCTTCCCCTCTTGGGAAGCACAATGAAGAAGATCACCCACTGAAGGCCGACATTTTCAGCCGATCCACATCTGGTCAGTATTCAGTTCTCTCAGAGAAGCAACCCCTACGCAGACACAACTCAGCGGCCTCGTCTTCTTCCCAATTGTCATTGCCCCCAACTTTGCCACTGGGTCCACTTCGCAACCTGTCGAGGGAAGAACCAAGTAGACTGGCCCCAAATGGTCGCTCCCACAGCGTAGAGCAAATGTGTGACCAACAGAAGTCGCTTCCTCAGAAAGCCAGACATCTGTGTCGCTCCAGCAGTGTCCAGTACTGCTGTCTGCATGATGATGGGGTCTCTGGAATAATGGGGCAGTTGAAAAAAACTCCTCCTACAGATCAGCTAGCAGAAACCCTAACAGCAGAGTCCACAAAAGATGCAAGTACCCAACAGGATGCTGTGATTCCAACTATTTCTCCAGCTATGAAACGGGCTATAGAGGGAGTGCAGTACATCGCTGATCATCTCAGGGCAGAAGATGCAGACTTTTCAGTGAGTAGACAGAAACGATCAAGCCTTGGTAATAATGTTTCTAAATGTTCTGTTTTAAACACAAGTGAAATCCTTTCAAAAATTAAATAAGGGCTTTTAGCACAATTTTTGATTTATCTATTGCCAAATCCCAACAGCAGTCACCTCAAGGTGCTTTATATTTTAGTGTTAAGACCCTACAATAATTTGAAAAAGAAACCCCAAAACAATCAAATGACGCCCTATGAGCAAGCGCTTGGCAACAGTGGGAAGGAGAAACTCCCTTTTAACAGGAAGAAGCCTCCGGCAGAACCGGGCTCAGGGAGCTATCTGCCACGGCTAGTAGGGAATGAGAGGAGACAGACAGGACAAAAACCACACTGTGTAATTTTGAGCTACCATTTAGAGACTGAAGTAAATGGGAGAATAAAATCCAATACCTGATCTGTCACGATTTGTTCAATTTCAAAATTAGTCAGATCCCAGCAGGAGAAACATGGTACCTCAGCGGGCACATTTCTAAAAGGTCAGTTTGTTTGTAAAAAAAAAAACCATAACTACCTCGCATCTTTTGCCTGCAGGCATTTAAGGTGTCAGAGGAACATTAAATAAAAACAGTAGATTCTGACTGGATCCCACAGGGGTGAAATGTACTTCCATGCAAAAAGCCTACATGTATGTTCCCTGTGCTCACTCCCACCAAGCAGTGCTCCTCCCCTTCTTTCTTTTCTCGTGCAAAAGAGGATGAAAGTAATCCTGAACAAACAAGTAACCCTGTTATTTTGCATGTCAGAGATCCAGCTAAGCTGAACTCAGGCACTGAGTGACAACAAATAAATCGTGTTACAGTTCTCAGATAAATGCGTGCTGCTTTGCAGAATAACTGGAAAAATAGTGTGTTTTAAGCAGTGTGGGCTGTCCTTTGTGTGTTGCATAAAAATAAAAAATGGTTATGTTGTTATCTGCTTTTTATCATCTATGTATGCAGAGCTCCACTGCATGCAGCATTGTTCACATACTGCACTTTTTCCTGTCTATGCTGTGTACTAGGAGGAGGCTTTAAAAATGTTATTGACTAGAAAAAGAACAGGGCCAAATCACCCCTGCCAACACGGATATATTTTTAAACTACTGATTCTGCTCACTGTAAATCATACAAAGTATAATAAGACTTTCAATAT
The DNA here is from genome assembly GCF_000239375.1 of Pundamilia nyererei. Lineage (NCBI taxonomy): Eukaryota > Metazoa > Chordata > Actinopteri > Cichliformes > Cichlidae > Pundamilia > Pundamilia nyererei. The sequence continues at coordinate 2,749,530 of NW_005187440.1, read as the reverse complement.
CATATTTGTTTCTTTTCAAAACATTTGTTGTTGGCATTTACATACATGTTTATATACTGCTCCCATGGCTTTTGCATATGTTGAGGATGCGCATACCCAAAAACTCAGAAGGGATGCAAGAAAGGAAGAGCACATAAACACATAATGACAATCAAGTATCAGACCCATAAATGACAAGTCAATTTACCATTGCTAATTATTAAAAAGCAAGATAAAAGTGACATGACTGAGTCAGTAATAACAGTAATCGGGATTTTCTGATGATAAAAGAACACTGTCTTATTTAGAAGCTCTTATGGGCAACTCAGTGTGAACAGTGAATTTTCTTTATTGCTTTCAAACATAACCCTGGAACTGTGCTTGGAACAAGTATTACGTGTCAAATAATTAAAAAAAATTCAGCACATAGTGATAAAATGCTAATTATAAAGTTTCTGAGAGGGGAAAAATACGTTTCTGGAGGATATATGTGAGCAAATGTAATAAAAACCTATTGTATTCACTGACATCAGTCACCGTCGACGCCACAATACGCTTTCGAGCTCTAACCAGAATAGGCCTGTCTTTAAAACAATGGGACCTCCGCAATTTGACCTTGAATTTTTCATAAGAGACACAAGCAAGGATTGACTGACATTTAAGAGATAGCAGACTCATAATGAAAAAATCAGCCATTCGTGAGAAATCAATCAAGGGTGAAAACTGACAGGTAGAAAAGGAAGGTGGTGTGGAGTGAAATTTGAAATGTCCCCCTGTGCTGTTTCCCCTCTCTGCTAGGTCAAGGAGGACTGGAAGTATGTGGCCATGGTCATTGACAGGATATTCCTCTGGATGTTTGTGCTGGTGTGTATACTGGGATCTGTGGGACTCTTTCTTCCTCCTTGGCTGGCTGGAATGATCTAGAATCTCTGCATCAAGGGAAAGAGAACACGGACAGACAGAAGGACGTGTTCCCCCATTCTCTTAACAAAAAAAAGGTCTTTTTATTTTCTGTTTTTCAAAAGGACTACTTGTCACATTTCTCGCTCTTAGGCCGGGTCATCGGAAGGTTACTCGCTAAAAGACAAGATGAAATATCTATCATCGATTTCAGTGGGCATATAAATTCTTTATGAGGGCAAAAGGCCAACAGCAAAAATATCCTTCCATGTCACTCCGTTCTGACATTGAGCTGTATGGCTCAATCAGATACTCTTGTAAAAAACGGTGAAAAATTGACTCTAACCCATGAAGAACTATGGATGATGCCACAGACAGACAAAGACTGTAGGCACCGGGAGCTGTTCATAAGACTGTGTAAAGTTGAATATATAGCTAACTTTTAACATTCCTTCAGTAATGTCAGTGTTGCAGTATGTGGACTGTGGAACAGATCAATGTACAGTGCTTTTGCCAAATACAAAAAAATACATATGTTCATAAAACGATTGTTTCTTTGAAACCTAATTGCCAGAATTCTTGGCTGGGTGCATTCAGGTGTCCTGCTTTGTGCAAGAGTCACTCCACAGGTAAGCAAACGTGCAGCTTTGCAACTTTCTAACTCTAGCACATCTATTCAGCCATTCTCTTTGCTTTTACTGCAGATCGTTGTCATTCTTTCCATCTCTTTTGCTTCTTTTGGTTTATCAAGTAGAGCAGAAACTGATATGGATGATGACAATAAATGTGGCGATGCTGGTAATATTATTATTCTACCTTGGCGTTGAAGATTTTGAAATGAATTTGTTACTCATTAGTTCCAACATTTAATTCCAGCGTCCTCTCCGCTTTCATTATGACCTGACTTCTGTCGCTTCCCATAATGGATCTTTTCAGTATCTACAACAGCTATATAAAAAAAGATAATTACAATTTATTAATGAGTACACCACTATTCTGTGAAAAACTATTTCATGCACAGAGCAAAGGTTAATTGTACTGCAGTGTTTTAAAATAAGTTGGCAGAGGAGGGTTTCACACTTAACTACATTTAGTTTTATTCATTCGCTGCTTCCACAGGAGGACCTGCTTTTTGGATGTTTTTTTTAAAAATACGTTACAGAAATTAATCTCACGTGTCCCTCTGTCCTCAAAGAATAGCTAAAGCAGATACTATATTTAGGAGCACTTATAAAATTTGCAAGAAGTAAAGCAATCATTAAATAATTATGGGCCTTAACAGAACTGTACAGCTGACCGGACAGATTTTTTTTGCATTAAATAATAATTTCATTGTTTATTTTAGTTCAAAAGCACATCACTGTACATTTTGCACACACATTTCTAGTTTAGATGCTTCACTTCAGTTTCAGTTCAAGTCCATGTAGTTCTTTAACACCCTCACACTCTTTGTTGGGTGTATTTTTTGATTTCTTTGCCTTTGTGCCAAATTCACCCTCACCTTTGTCGTGCGTGTGGGTTGTGAGATGTTTTTAAAAGCCTTGTTTGATTTCTTTATGTCACATAAAGAGCTATAGGCACATGCCTACTTATATTAATTTCATGTGAAATAAAACAAAGCTAAATGGAAAGCATCTAGATTAGGTATGTGAATCTATGAAAAGGCTTTTTTAATATTTCTATTTTAGAAATTTGAACTGTTGGCCTAAATAACTTAAAGAAGTGGAAATGAAACAAAAACAAAACAAAACTGATGAAACATGAGGAACAGAACAAACGTGTATCACTGAATTGTGTGTGAAAAGAAAAAGTATTCAATTACTCCACTTTAATCCTGTGTTCGTATATCAGCACCCTGCAGCTCCACGTGAATAAAACTCCACATCCGATTAGATTTAAAAGCATGTAATGTTACACCTGAATACCCAAAGTAATGACCTCAATTTTGACCTCAACAAACAAACTATTGCATTTCCACTTGCTCAGCAGACGACTAACCACTGATCATTATGTAAATTCACAGACAAGAGAAAACAGCAATTTAGCACAATATGGAAACACTGCACTTTGAACAAGGTGAAATAGCTGCCGTGCTCCCTGTTTATTCGTACGTTTCAGCACAAACTCTGGAGAAAAAAAGGTGGCGATAGCCTGAAATACAAATGAGTGCTCTGGCTTTGTTGCAACATCAAAAATGTAGCATATGACAAACATGAGTTTAAATCTTTTGTCTGCATTCAAAGATTTATATATGAACGGATATTAATTTCCATTTATCCCACCAGTTTTCCAAGGATACACAATACCACAGCATATTGTTATTATAATTCTAAAATGAAATGAGCGTGGTCTTTATGAAACCACAAACTAATTTTCATTAAATGATAAGCCATGCCTTTTCAGCACAGATCTCGTGCATAATTTCAGCATTAAATACTTGTAGAAAAGCAAATGGCAAAACTCCATAAAGGTCCTTTGTGTTGGCTTCCTCAAGGAAGCAATGCCAAATGCCATGTAAGTACACAGTGTTATTAATTACAGCTAAATGTCATGCTATTGAATTTACCTTTATGAAAAATTGACCTTCAGTGCTAATTTCAATTAAGTGATTGTCTTCTGAGATACATATGCCCCTGCTCGGATAATTAATGTAGACATTTTGATTTCAAAATGTTGGTTATTTCCTGCAAAGAAGATGAACTTAATGATAGCTGCTTCCTTACTAATACTAACCTATATATAATGGGTATGGCATGGTGTGGGGACTGTCCTTAAAAAGTCTGTGAAAATTGGATAAGCAAAGGAAAAGAGAAGAACTGTGAGGCCTAAAAGCTATCGATGAAAGTCCTAGGTAAAATCCAGCAAAGACTAGACACAGGAACCGAGAGATGCATCTGGACGGTTGACTGTAGGCTGAAGCCTCAGCAGAAATGGTCTCAGCGGAAGAGTGGCTGTCAAGAAGCCATTCTTAAGCAAGGGAAACAGGGAGAAAAGGCTGAGCTATGCCACATTGCACAAGAACTGAACTGAAAATCAATGACAGCGCAAGGGAATCTAGTGGGGTAAATCCAAAATAGAATTTTTCTGCTTCAAATTGCTGTCAATATGCAGGATGTTAGGAGAGACGCACAACAGTGAGTATCTACAGACATTTGCATTGTATGGTGGACGTTCTGTCATGGTCAGGGGCTGCATTTCAGCCAGTGGAGTTGGATTTTGTCAAAATTGAATTGGAATTTAGAATGAAGAAAACATGCAAAAATCATGGAAATCATCTGATTGGTTTCATTTTTCAGCATTACAATCATCCCAAACACACTAGTAGTGTATTAAAAGCATGCCTGGACTGAAAAACATACAGTGGAATAATATCAGCAATAGATTTGGCCTCCCCAGAGATCACACCTTGACATTACTAAAGCAGTGTGGGATCATCTACACAGAGACATCCAAAGAAAAGCCTTGAATGTCCTTCAAGATACCTGGAGGGCATTCAAGGCTCTTTTCCAGAAGACCGCTAAAAGACATTACAAAAAGTTTACCTAAGAATTCAGACTGTGTCGGACAGTAAAGGTGGTCATACCAAATATTGTCCTTCAAGCTTATTAAAATTGTACAAACTCTGTTTTTGCCTTGTATATTGTATTTCCATTTGTGTTTGCATGTTTTAGTATTTTGCTGTGTCCCATTTTTTCTAGCAAATATATGTAAAAATTAATAATGTCAGTCAGCTTTGCTTTTACCAGGAACTATATTTTCTGATCTGAAACCAAAATTGAACTCTTTGAGCAAAACTCCAGAAGTTTTATGTCTGGTAAACAGCAGGCTCCTTCAATCACCTCATTCAGCCCCACAGTGAAATACTATCCCTGTAGTGAACACAAAGGTGCTTCTCAGTGACAGGGACAAAGAGACGGGTCAGGACTGAAGGTGGTGTGAATGCATTAAAATCCAGAACAGTCCTAGAAGAACAGAGTCTCCAGAGTCCAGCAACCTGAAACTGGGATGAAGGTTCACCTTTCAACATGACACTGAAATGAAGTCCAAGTGTGGTTTCAGCACAATGCTGCCACTTGAGTGGCCCAACCAAAGACCAGACTTAACGTCAGTATGCCACCTGCAGATGGCAGCTCAAGGATGGTTCCCATCCAGACTGACAGAGTTTAAATGGATGTTTCAGGAGAATGGGACAGAGTCCTCACATCCCATCCAAAGCTAAAATTGATTTAGCAAGAAGACTCAGTTCTGAGACAATATTCAAAATACCTTCGAGTGAGTCATTGATGTGTTATTAAGTGTAAACTGATGGAAAAACATGTCAATTTCATGCATCATGCAAAATTGTAAAAAGAAAACTTGTTAACTGTTAATTGGTAATAACTGTGCATACAAGGTAGATAGCAAGGCCTTCAATGTATAGAACAGAGTGCTGCATATGTGAAGAGTCATGTTTTCATGATTACAGTGTATTTGTGTCAGATGAGAATATTTTGTATTTAAACAGTATGCATTAAGTGCTTTGGGAGTCACTCGTGCTTCTCTGGGAGCATTAAAAGCATCCTAGAGAGATTTTCACAAAGTCACTTTCATCTCAAGTAAAACTCACGATTCAAAAACTAGTATATTGAGCCAAAATCTTCACAAGGGAATAGCATCTGCATCCAAGATTCAATGCCAACTGGCCAAAGAACAGCCTGCGCCTGTTAGGGAAGCAGTCAGAACATCACTGGCAAACTCAGCCATTAAAGCATTTCTATAATGACTGTAAACCCGAGCAGGAAGAGCTCTACCTTTAAAGTAACCTGAATGAATACAATGCAGGTTTCATGGTCATGTTTAGACGTAAACCTTACAAAGATAAAGTCAGACAGATTACCATAAACACTGCGGTCAGAATTTGGCTTTTATATCAAAGCAGTTTTGACTATTTACTTAATACTGGAAGTCCTATTTCATTTCCTCCGTGTTAATGAAACAAATCAGCCTCAAGCTGGAGGGTCAGCTGGAGGTGAGATTACAGGTTGGAGGCCAGCTCTGGGGCTTTAAGATCAGCCAGAGCAGGTGCAGGGGTCTCTAGCCCTTGGCAGGATTTTACTTGCACCTTTTCAAAGCCTATTAGCTCAGGAACACCACTAAGTGTAAAAACTGGAATACTGAGACAGTTAGCATGACTTTAATAATCTATTCTGTGAGTTCAGACACGAAATAGTTTGCTAGATAACTGAATCAGTTCACAGTTTTCAGCAATATTCATCACAAAGAAAGTGAGACATTTGTATTCATGCGTGAGGTTCACTGTAAGAGACTGAACCAGATATCTGATAATAACCTTATACTTTTATAACGTTAGGCTGTTTTTTTTTTTAATCTGTAAGATGTGTGCCAATAAACCTGTCTGTGCTAGAATGACATCCACCTGCACCATATGTCTTTATTTCCTACCCTGTATATGACTGTACATAAGAAAATATTTACAATATTTGTGACAGCGATTGTGAAACCTAATGAATAGGGCATAAAAACACACACTTTTCTCAGGAGTATTAAACAAAAACATTAGAAAGCTCAGCTGATCTACATGTTCAGAGTAACACTCTTTTAAAAAGTTAAAAGCAAGTAAAAATTAACAGAGTAATGTGTTACCTATATAATATGAACACAAGTAACATACAGTAATAGAAGTAATTTCACCTCACATAATTGTGAGGCACCGAGAAGCGCAGTTAAAAACTGCCCCAGCAAATTCTTATGGCACGAGTGTCTGTGGGAGTGTGTGGTGCACTCATACACCCAACCATGCAGACAGCACGACCACAGTAGGACACGCAGTGAATCTGCCTCTAGCTGGGCACTGACTGGACCCTCATAAATGGGGTAAAGCGTGAAGCACAGACCCTCAAGGGATCCTATTAAATCAACACACATAGTGCATGATCAGCGAATTCAGCGTCACCCCTGCAGTCATCAGCAGTCAAAGTGCTGTCACTCAAGAGACCGAGGTGCAAGCGGGGGCTTCCCTCAGGGTACGGAGAGAAGAAGGTTTAGGAGTTCTGCCTCTGTGGCTTTCCCGCCTTCTCCAGTAGACCCCCGTGCACAGGCTTACACTGTATCTCACTGCAGCTGTTACTGCTTTAGCGTGATTGTACAATCTGTCTTCCTTCAGGGACGATATGATTGCTCACCAGTTCCTCTAGTTGTCTGTCATGGTCTCCGACTCACACTAAACCTCACTGGACTCATTTGAGATGTTAAATGGAGGTGTTTATAAATTGAAGTAATAGCGTTATTATGCCTCGCCACATCAGTTTTGAAGTCGCTTATAAAAGGACGAAGGCCTGGTCTACGGTTGCCCAGCACTACGACTGCAACCTTTTACTTCACGTAGCCACCACCCAACCCCACAGACAATGTGTGTCAGACTTTATGAGCAGGCAGGCTGCTCTCCAAATTCATTATTTAACAGAAAGGTTACGGTTGCAACTTCAAAGATGGTGTGTACGAGCCGTAAGAGGCGTGGGCGTAACTTCAAAACTCTGCAAAGGTCTTCCAACTCCTGAGGATGTAATTTTAAAAGTATGAAAGTTCAAGTATAAGGTCCCAACCACTGGAGCGGTGCTCGGCCAGAGCGATCGAAACCTCTGCCAGAGAAGCCTAACAATGGGAGCACATTACAAATTCTGTTACACAGTCCATTCAGTTTAAAGTGGAGCTCAGGTGTGCGCGGTTAAGAACAAAGGAAGGCACACAATAGGTTCTCCAAACAAGCTATATATTTTTCTTTTTTCAGTTCGGGTGAAGAAAAATACAGCTAGGAAAACAAAAGTTCATTAAAAATGAAAAATATTTTTGAACATTATTGAGACCTGTGCAGCTGGAAATCAAAAAGACATCAATGCTGAGCGGATAATGCGCCAGCGCTTAAAAATAAATGAAGAGCAGCGGATTCACTCTGCATCAAGAGACGGCAGTGAGAAACGACTGGAAAAAAACAAGTCCTCAAATACAGTGTAGCAAAAAAAAAAAAAAAAACCTGACATAAGGGCGGGAGCAAAAGTTCATTTCAGGCTCGCGGTGCTTTCCTTTATCCTCCATGTCTTTGAGAGACAGCTGAGCTCAGAACTCAGTCATCTTCTTGTGTGTGTCGGCTTTCTTGTGCTCTCTCTGGATGGACAGCTCCTGGGCTTTCTGCTGGACCAACAGCCGGCGGGCCGCTGACAGTTTCTCCTCCAACTGCTTCACTATGGATGGGTCCCTTTGCACACATAAAAATAAATAAATAAAAACCCAGACAGATTAGGAATTGAGACGAGATGATGAGTCAAACTGAATTTAGCTGCGTTGGCCACAGAACCATGTGTCTAACCTCGCAACTTCACACCTTATTTACATTTTCGCGCAACTCCCACAGTCCTTCTTTGTAAACTCACATTAATTACCACTTTAACTGTCAGGAACATTATAGCAACTCAAGTTCCACATGCTTCATATCTCACAATAGACTGTTGTATTGTGTAAGCAGAGCGATATATGCAATGGTTTCTAATGTGACAGCAGCTGCTGAGGCTCTGTGGGGAAACAATTGGCTAAGGTTGCAGTACAGCTAATGAAGACTGTGCACTGACCCCAGTACTGACCTGCCTTCCTGTCTGCTGAGTGACTCGCTCAGCTTCTGGATCTCCCTCTCGGTCTGGGACACCCTCTCGGCAGCCTGGAACAGCCTCACGTTCAGACTCCTCTTGGTGCTTTTTCCTCCCTGGTAAGCCTCCACCCCGGTTGCCGCTGATGGCGCAACAGCACCCCCCTCGGGAGGATGAGCGGTCTTGCCTCCAAGCTTGTGGTTGAGAAAGTCAAAAACGGTCTGGCCCCCTCTGGTAGCGACCCGAGGCTTTCTGCGCCGCTTTGGGCGGCCGGTTTGTGCGCCGTCCTTTGCAGCCTTGCTCTGGGTGCGTCTCTGGGTGAATTCAGAACACTGATCCAGAGACTTTCCTTTGGGTAGTACCACCGCCATTACTGGCTCCACTCTGCCCTCCTGGAGCTTTCCCAAGCCTGAAAACATAAAAGACAGTGAGTGAAGAAGAACACAGTGTAATGTGCTTCTTACATCTGCATGCATAGACTTTTATTAGGATTCACTGTGCAGTGAAAATGCATTTGTATTCATTCTAAATATGTTAACTAAGACACCAGTTCGCCAGTATCTAACTTAATGTTAGTTTAGTAGTTTGACTGTAATTCTCAATCTCAGACCTACACACAAAAAATGATAGAGTGTGACAGTGAAAACCAGAAGATAGATAGATAGATAGATAGATAGATAGATAGATAGATAGATAGATAGATAGATAGATAGATAGATAGATAGATAGATAGATAGATAAATAGATGTGCTACACAAACACACACACACTACCATCATAAATATTATAATTAAATTATTTATAATTTTATATAGGTTATTTCTCCTCCTTTCAACAACTGAATATTAGACTGGAAGAACCAAAAGATACTGGGAACATTTTTGTTTTTTGTCTTTCATTCCTTCAATAATAATTAATCAATGTTATTTAATTAGTTATCTCTATTTTTGGTACTTGCTCTCCCTCTTTTGTATGACAAAAGTAGGAAGAAAATCATGGAAGAGGCTGTTTGTAATATCTAAGCTTTTTCCTAATAAACAACCCACCCCTCCCACACAAACCAAAAAACAAAGTAGGTCTGATTGGAAATCTTCAACTCAAACTTGAAGACCGATCTATGTCTTTTAAATGTGCTATACAAAAACATCTGACTTGACTTGATTTTATTTTGGATAGACATTTGTTTGGGTTGAATATACCACAAACCACTTTAAGTTAATATGAAAACTTGTTTTGTTTACGTGACAAACATACAATCATGTACAGAGCAAAGTGAAAATAAAACTGGACAAAGCACAAATTTAAGCATAGACATTTGTGTGTCTATTGTTAGATGACACACTTTTGAGCTGTGATGCATTGTATATGATTTTAAAGTGCACCTTACTGCCCTCTCGCGTCTTGTTAAAGAAAATAACTGCTTCACCCAAACACCACTGTCTTACACTAACCACACACCATCACAACCTCTCCTAATCTTGGTGCTACTTTTTCTTGTTTCTAAAAGTGTCTTAAATGTATGTTTTGTCCTATTTTTAAAACTCAAGAATTAAAAATAAAACAAAATGACTGCAAAGAGTTAGGTTAGCTGATTTTTAAACAGCATGCCAGGGGTGGACATTGTGACTTCTGAGCCTCAGCGCTGTGTTGTGCACTGTTTGCACTCACCTTTTCCATATTCGTAGCCCATTTTGAGCATGAGCTTGGATCCAATGCCTCTGGTATGCGCCTCCCAGCCACCAAAATTAGCACTGCTTGATGTTTCAGTGGGTTCCACAGCAAAGTCTATAACTGTTGCACAACAAGTAAAAGACACAGTCAGTTCTTTTTTCAAGTCAAGAAAACCCTTCTTCATATTAATAACTGGCCCAATGTGTAGCTATGACAGATACATTTTTACTAACATCGTTCTCTATGATGTCCTGACATGAAACTTTTTTTAACATAAGCTACTTTCAGCTGTTTGTTTGTCAGAAGGAGTTTTACTGACAAAACCCCAAAGGTGAATCGAGCAGGTGATCGCTCACTTGCCAAGAGAAATCACGACACCATGCAGCCTCTTCATTTTCTTTTTTTTCTTTTTTTAAGTGAGTGCCTCTGAACCCCATTGCCTTTTTTATTGGCAGGCAGACTTAAAGATTATATTTTCTGATGTTGTGGCTGATTTGTTTTTTCTTACAAAATGTAAACACACCTTTTGCATATCCCATAGCATCATCTCCATCACCGATGTCATCCGAGTCGGACTCTGATGACAGCGGGTCATCTTCCCTTAAAGGTGGGATAACGCCGTCGGCCTCGACCACGGCATCTTTCAGCAGCAGTGAGTCGAACTTCACAGTGTAGAAACCGCTGTCAATTTCTAAAGTGAGAGGAAGGCTTTGAGTTATTTCTTTATACCTCTTCATACTTTTTTGTGTTTACATTACGACCACTCTGTGAACAGAATACCTTTTATTTTGCCTGGGTGCCAGATACCGTCCTCATGACGAGCCAAGCAAGATGAACCTTCTTCCAGATTACTGAGATCAGAGTCTAGGAACTCTCTGAGCTCCGACACATAGACCACCTCACCGTGAGAAAACCTTTGATAGTGAAAAAACACCAAATATAACTCTCTGTGTGTACAGATCTGAGATCCAAGTAGATGATACAATAATCTTGTAGCGGACTGAACTGACAGAAGCCCCGAATTTAAATCACGCTGTCAGTAATTTATGGTCACATCAGTGAAAGTGATAATTTACCTGCAGTTATCCTGAAAGCGACATTTATCCTCCAAGTAGAACGGGCAGGGTTTCATAGACTTCTGGGTGGGGTAGATGTAGAGCACTCGCACTTGTGCCTCATCTCCATCTGGCGGTTCTGCCCCCACTACCATGGCGTTGTGATACTCCAATGTTCCCCATGTTGTCCGATAGGGCGCTCTTACTTTGGTACCACTTAGTGCATCTTCTTCTTCCTTGTCCTCTTCTTCTTCTTCTTCCTCTTCATAATCCACCTCCCCCCCTCCCCCGTCCTTAGTTCTCTCTTTGGAATCTGAGCTATTACCCGAAGACTCCCCAAGTTCAGAGTAGAAAGCAGCAAACTCAGCATCAAGTCCACCGTTTGCATCAGTAGCTGCTTCTGATGCATTCACTTGCAGTCTGCTACTTTCCTCGAGGCTTGCAAGCAGCTGACTTTTTCTGACAGACACCAGGCTGGCCTCAGTGAGCTCTATCAGCTGACGGAGATCTTCTTTCAGTTTGAGCAGGTCTGAGTGCTGGGTGGGGTCCAGGCCGGCAGACAGGGCTGTCTCCACCTGCTGCAACTGGGCACTATAGGCAGCGATGGCTGCCTCAAGGGATTCTTCATCCATGCTGACCCTAGGTACGAGCCAGGGCAGGAACCGGCAGCTTATCCCCTTGCGGAAAAAAAACAAGATGCAAAAGATAAAAGGGGAATCTAGATATAAGAAGAAAGATCATTTCGAAAGTCACACTTTATGGGCCACTTATTTATAGCAAGAGAAGAAATTTCCAGATATTTGAGTGACAACAGGACAAAGAGGAAGCATAGCTTCGTGAATGTTGGTAAATCTGAGGTAGACAACAGAACCACATCTAAAAGATGTGATTTCATTGTAATAAGAGCATCGACTGTGTGTTTTGGTGTGTTACGAGGTACCATAACATTTGTCAAGGATTTAACGTAGCAAAATAATCATGTCTGTAACATCATCACAGACTGTTTTAGCTGTTAGCCGTCTTTAAGCTAACTTTTACAACACTTGTATTACCTTTGTAATTAGGGTAGCTGTCTCATATCCACCACGGCGACGGAAAATGACAGCCCCAACAAAATCTTCTTTATTCAAAATATGTTTAGTTCAAATAACTAAATACAGATACTAGGATTGTGCAGCACCGGCAAACATGCCTATATGTATGAGTCTGACGTCCGATCAGTAGTCAAGCTCGCTTAAACGAATGGACTTCCTTTGGGAATACTCTACTTTCAAAATAAAGCTAACATCGTTAAGCGTCAAACCGTTTCGAGAGCTAAAAATTGTCAGAACAAGCTTAAAAATGGGGATTTCTCTGTAGCAAACGTCTTTTTCATAAAAAAATTCTATAAATTCCCCGATGTTTTTATTACACATTTTATAGGGTTTCTATCATAGGAAGAAAATTCTGTTTTATTTTGAAGGCAAAGACCCAAAGTCGGAAGCCTTAGTTTACGTTAAACATGTGCGTCGTTGGCGCAGACTCATGATGCTGGTTATCGGCACAGCTTCATCTGTTTGTAAAAATCTAATTTTTCATTGTAAAGGCAAGCATTTCCAGTCGCTTTCACGGAAGGGGGGCTCCACTTAAACCTAACAATGTGAAGGTAGGCCGTGTTGATACTGACGCTGGTACCGCAGTGGTGCTTTAGAAGCTGGATGCTGTCAGCATGCTGTAGTTCAGCTACATGGTAGACTCGTCTTCTTAGACATGCTCTTGTTAAGTTTGTATTCCGTATCCTAAGATCTACATGAAGCAAACAAGTCTTCCAAAAGTGTTATAGTTGTACTAACGGATACAAGGGACCAACGCTAGTGTTTGGCAACACAAAACATCATAACTATCAGTGAAGCTGGTGCATGCAAATTCGGATGGATTCTTTTATTGACAGTAAGATGTAAAGCATTGTAATGCCATTTATATACAAAGGCTGTACCTGTGATCATACTGTAGAAGTAGGTTTTTATGTAATTAACCTGTAAATATAGGCCTTCAAAGTTACCAGCTGACCAAATCATATTCAATCACAAAGACAAAGTAGCAAAATAAATCAATAAACTTATATCTTCTTGAGCAGCACAGACAGCTTCCCGGCTGCTTACAGCACTTACTCTCGTGTTCTGCATTTCTAGCCATTCTCCGTCACCTAAGCGCCCCTGCAGTGATGCCTCCAGCCATGTCTCAAATAAGCGATCCAAAGATTGCTTTTGCCTACTTGCGCCCAGCCTGTGTCCTGCTCACCCGAGAGCCCACAGTGGTTAATGTGGAAACACTCAAAGGCCAGTTAAAAGAAGTCAACGATGCCACGTTGCAGCAGCTTCAGGAGTACGTCCTCTTCCCTCTTCGATTTGTCCTTAAAGTCCCCGGGGCTAAGAAGGAGCAGCTGGTGCAGTCTGTGACCGAGGCAGTAAGCTATGTTTTGGAGAACACTTGCATCCACAGCTGGGAAACCCTCCACAACCTCTTTTCCGAGCTTTGCCTGTGCCTGTCCTCTTCAGCTGATCCCGGGAAGCCTGCAGATACGTCAGAGGAGCTAAAATCAGCTGTTCTGAGGTGCCTGGATGCCCTGCTTCATGCTGCTTATGGTGATATAGTGTTCAAACTCTTTGAACCGATTATGCTGCCTGGGCTGGGTGCTGCCGTTTCACTGCTGCTGGCTTTGGGAGAGAAGGAGAAATCTCGAGATATACAGACAGCAGCCTTGACGTGCCTCCAGGCTTTGACTCTGCAGTGTGACTGCACCCAGGAACACGTAGTCCCATCATCAGAGGAGCGATGCTTTGTAGGCAGCGCCATGGCATCATTTTTACCTGGAATCACCATGGCTACGGCCAGGATCATTACAGGAGATTTGAGGCAAGGCCATGCAGTCACAGTCCGGGCCATCAAGGTACCACATGTTTGTTAATCAGATTTACAACAACAGCACAATAATGGCTTAACACTTTATTAGACGATAGTCATCATATGTAATCGATGATCTCATGCAATTTCATAGTTCGCAAGTGAACATTTACCTTGTTCACTGACTTGAACATTTAATAAACCGTATATTAAAAAATTTATTATGTGATTGTTTGATTTGTTGAATAATTCAGTTGACCTAAACCTTTCATTTACAGAGCATAAAGAGGGCTTGTATAGTTTTTCCAGAACTAAAGGAAAATTTGACAATATCATAATACAAATGCACTGCAGTGATCTGATTATGTGATCACCTGTTGTCAGGTTTGGTCCAGGACTGTGGAGCTTGTCATGGAGGATGTCCAGCTCCAGTCCACTGAGTCCTATAAGACTCCCTCTGCAGACCTGGGGAGGATCGGACAGCTCATAGTCCTTCGGACACCGGAGTGGGTGAAGAACACGGCAGGGAAGCTGTCTGTCCTGCTCAAGAAGATAATCTCATGCACTTCAGCGCACCAGCACTGGAGGGTTAGAGTGGCAATGGTGGAGTTGGCCGATCACCTGCTGGCCAAATGCAGTCACTCACTGACTGATTGTGTAGGATCACTACTAGAAGCACTGGTGGGGGCAATCAATGATGTGGAACCTAGAGTCAGAGAGAGGTTTGATTTGATTGATATTTTTATAAAGAAAAGGAAGAAATGAATCGTAATTAATGGATACAAGATGTTTACTGATACTGCTATTTTCTCCTCTAGGTGTGAAGTTGCTCTCAGAGAGGTATCCCAGAGAAATCAGAGGTGCAGCGGCAGCAGTGGCACTCAGACCTTCACTGACATCTTATCTGAGAATCTCCATTCTTTGGCCACCTCCCTACCCAGACTGATGAGGACCTCTGATGACCAGAAGAAGCTCTTTGTTCTCAATGTGTTTTTGGGCTACTTAAAAATCTTAGGACCGCTTGTCTCTGTGGTGCTGAACTCGGCTGCACATCTGGAGAGGATTTCCAAAGCCTTAATGCAGGTAATGTAACAATAAGGTTACACTGCTTTTGATGTTATTATGCAACAACAGCCATGGATTTAAATAAAAAGTACACTTTTATCATATATATATCGATTTAGAGATCTGTACAGCAATTTGTGTGTCTTGTTGAGCATGCACCAACACACACACAAAAACAATGAACACACATAAGCTTTTTTGCAAATGTTTCTATAAAAACCAGAGTAGTGTTCATTTGTGGATATATATGCTCACTTTTGATGATGATGTGATAAGGTGTTATCTCATCTATACATAAAAGTACTTCAAACCCCACATGCACATGTAATGTGATCTGTGTGTGTCGGACAGCTCAGACATGTGTGTCTGACGATCTGTAAATGAGCATAGTAGACATAAAAAAGTAAAGTGAGAGAAATCGAGTTGCCACAAATATCTCTATATCTAAATAATCCACGCAATTTATATAGTCGAAAAAGAGTAGAAAGAAGTTTACACTTATTTGATCCCATCTCCCTTAATACTCTTTAATATTTAAACATTTCATTCGTCAAATTCTAACAAATGTGCTGTTGTAGCTACTCACAGTGAGTTTTTCTTTTACATTTTTTCCCATCTACCAAAGAGCAATGATATCAGGGAGGTGTCTGCACAGCCCAGAGGACACTAAAAGGCAATTCCCATCTCAGCCAGTCTGTTCACCATGCTGCCATCTGGCAAGCAATACAGAAATATAAAACATTAACAGTTTCCTTCTTTCCTCATTTTCTCTACTTCTTCAGGCTGTCAGTTTACTGAATGATCCTCAACACTTTACCACGAAGAACAGCTGTTTTTTTCCTATTTTTAAGTGATAAAAAGTTTTGTTATACAACCATTTATTTAATAACAATAATAATAAGGATTATTCTTGACTCTTTAATACAATTTCAATTTCAATTCAATATAAGAACGAAGACATGTGCCAATATAGTGTAATTTAGATGTGTTCAGTAACTATGTGAATGAGTGTGCAAATAAGGTCTACTTTGTAGTGGATTTGTGGAAGTTTTTGTTGTTTTGGTGAGTATTGTAAGGTGTTTGTGTATGTCAGTTCTTTGGTTGTATTGAGTTGAGGACTCTGACTGCTTGGGGAAAAAGCTCTTGCAGTGTCTGGTGGTTACGGTTTTGATGCAGCGAAACTGTCTGCCAGATGGAATCAGGGAGAATAGAGTATATGAGGGGTGGAACGTGTCCTTCACCATGCTGTTTGCACGTCGGATGATGTGTGTGTTGTAGAGTTGGTAGATGGGTGGGAGAGGGCCTCCAATGATCGTCTCTGCTGTCCTCACTATCCGCTGCAGAGACGTCTTTTCAGCAAAAGTTCAGTTCCCATACCAGATAGCGATGTAGCAGCAGACGACACTTTCAGTGGTTCCCTGGTAGAATGATGTGAGGATGGGAGGAGGGAGACTGGCCTTCTTCAGTTTGGTGTTCAGGTTCCAAGAGAGGTCATCATATGTGCACTCCCAGGAACCTGAACACTGTTGACCATCTCAACAGCAGATCCATTGATTTGCAGTGGGGTGTGGGTCGTTGAGCTCTTCCTGAAGTTAACAACCATCTCTTTAGTCTTCTGAACATTCAGAGACAGGTTGTTACTCTGACACCAGTCCACCAGGTGTTGCACCTCCTCTCTGTATTCAGACTCATCGTTGTTGGTGACCTGGTTATTAATGCAAAAAATAATATTTTTAAATGTAGTCTCTTCAAGACTGCAGCCCAAAATATAGTATTTGACTTGTCAATGTTCACGTACAAAACCAAAATGATATATGTCTTATTTTGTGTAGAAATACAGGGCACCTTGGCATTAGTATTTTGTAGTCTGTAGTGCGGCTGCTTTAAGGTCCAATCTTGAATGTTTTTAGATTTCCTAACGCCGTTAAATTTCCTAATGCTTTACAGGTGCTGGAACTCGATGTGATGGATGTTCGCATTGTGGAGGAGAGGAGTTACGCTGCTGCCGTGGAGACGAGCACCGGCTCCCATGATTCCTACACCACTCACACACAGAGGAAGCATTTTCTCTACTTCACAGATGAGAAAATCTTCTCTGTGCTCATGGAGATCTGTCGCACATTAGGTATAATTGCTCTTTGACTTGGACTCAGTTAGCCACTCCTGTTTTTTATCATCATTGTGCCTTTTCCATTGTAATTTCAAATGAATTTAAAGCAGTTATCTTCTAAAAACAACGACAGCTGGTATAAATACTCGTGGGTTGTAGCTGGCTCATTTCTTTAGCTCTCACAGATAACGTTTTTTGTCTTTAGGTTATTATGGCAACATCTACCTGCTGACCGATCATCTGCTGGACTTGTACTGCCAGTCTTCAGTGTACAGAAAGCAGGCTGCCATGGTGTTAAATGAGACAGTTAGAGGTGCAGCAGGTATCGCTGTGGCAGACCAGAGTCAGGGTTTGGAGACCAAAGTTCGTGAAAGCCCTGCCACCCAGGAAGATATTAAAGCAGCAGCTGTTTCTATCATTGAGGAATACACCAGCCTGAACAACTGGCATTTGATTACAGTCAGCAAGGAGACGGATAGAGACCAGCAGGATCAGCAGGTAAGGATATTTCAGTCCTGGGGCATCATTCATCAAGCATTTCCACACATAATATATCATTTATTAACTTCATCTTGCCTCTAAGTGGAGTTCCTGACAAGTAGTATACTGACTCATCTCCTGTAGAGATGATTACAAAGAAATGTGCAAAATGCACATCCAGTCTAAACAGCAGAGCTGTTTGTACATAGATGCTACAAAATAAATCTAAGCAGTAAAACCTGGTTTAGACTAATTTAACTGAAGACTGAAAACATAAACAACACTCCTCATATCTTTTTAGAAATAATGCAAACATAGGCAAGGAATAGAGGGCACATTTTTGGGTGTTGCAAGGGCTTTATTGTACAGAGTGAGGAGCGATCAGCGGATATTCGGATCAGCGGATATATATTTGGCCAGTTCTGGTTGCAGCAGCCTGTTACCATGTTTTGCTGTTCTAGATGCACAAAAACACTTTACAACTCCAAAGACACAAAGAAGTGAAATGATGTCGTTGTGATGGTCTGGCTTC
Organism: Pundamilia nyererei; assembly: GCF_000239375.1. Lineage (NCBI taxonomy): Eukaryota > Metazoa > Chordata > Actinopteri > Cichliformes > Cichlidae > Pundamilia > Pundamilia nyererei. Next base: position 2,731,218 of record NW_005187440.1, on the reverse strand, counting down.
ACACGTCTGGGAGTGTCAAGGACACTTCATTTACTTCTGCACAAACTTTTTTAAAATCACGTGGGCTCTGGGCTTTACCAGCTCACGTATCCACGCCTCTTTTCACACTGATTTCTCAGCAGACTGAGCAGAAGTCAAAGCTGCTGCGAGATTTGAAGTAGCTACTCTGAAGTATCAAGGCTGGATTTTTGGAGCACGAGAAAATATCTGCAAAACTCCACCGAACAGAGGCCATAAACCTCTGGCAGCTTTCTGTTAGTTAGTAGATAAACTTGCAGTTTCACTCTGTCAGCTAAAAAGTACAAACATCCTGCCGGCATTGCCAAATAAAAGAATCGAAGAACACAGATACACGTTTGTCAGGAGGAATTTTTGACTCCTATAGAGGCGCTTTCTGTTTCTGCACTCAAGTCAAACTGGGTCATAAATGGAGTGCAGTATGAACCTAGTTTTCTTACTAAAACACATGGTAAGATGTTGAATGCTTTTTCATCCTTATAAAAAAAATTTTACACAAAGAAACAGAATGACTCTGTTTGAGACGAACAAGCTGCCTGCATAGACGGGCTCAGTAAAAGATGTCGATAGTTCGATTGGAGAGATCATACATGCCACTTCCTCTATAGCTGAAAATTCATAGGACATTTATAAACAACAGTGATTCCCAAAGTGTGGGCTGGGGCCCCCTTGTGGGCTACAGAGGTACTGCAGCTGGGCTGTAATACTTCTATTAGAGCTCAAAGCTATATACTTACAGTATTAGCTTATATTCATTTATTATCTATTAATTGATGTATTTATATAAAATTTGAATTAAAACTGGTCTAGGAAATTATTAGCTTATGAATTTACTCATTACTCTGACCTAAATAGAAAAAGAGAACACATTAGACTGGTTTTGTTCTCTTTACTCTGGCTTCCATTACGTTTTAGAATTGATTTCATTTCACTGACTTTTAACGCTGTGAGTCGTGACGCTCCTGCCTACATGTCTGATATTTTTGAACCCCACGCTCCCTCTTGCAGCCTGAGATCATCTAATCAAAGGCTGTTGGTGGTCCCACAAACACGTTTTAAGCCTGGAGGAGAGTGCTGCATTCAGTCATTGTAATGATAATAATTATCATTATTATTATTAAGTTTACTGCTCTTTTATTCAAGATTGTCTCTTAGTGTCAGGTGGGCCACACATTGATTTTAACACTTTACATATGAGTGCGTAGGATGAGCATTTTATAACAGCCTGTGTGGTTTTTGTTTTTGCAGGAAGGCTAAAAGCTGTTTAATGTCTGATCTAACTGTGTCAGACATTTGCGTTCTCATGTGCATGGATAGTATCTAGAAAACCTCAGGTCTGCAGTACATGTGTAAAAGTGGTTAGAAAGCAGTGCATTAACATGTGTTTTGTCTCCTTGCGTAGCTGCTCAGTCCATCCAGACTCCTTTCCATATCCAACAGTGATGCCGGCAACTCAAATACAAGCTCTCTCCAAGTGATTCCTTCATCGTCAACATCTGCATCCACGATCCACCAGCTCAACAGCAACATCTGGCAGCTGTGCATCCAACTCGAGGGCATCGCCTGCTGTGCTCAGGCGCTGGGCCACGATTTCCGTCCCTTGTTGATGACCTCGCTGTATCCTGTGCTGGAGAAAGCTGGTGAGGAGACGCTGCTGGTCAGCCAGGCGGGACTGAGCTCCATGTGGGACATCAGTAAGGCCTGTGGATACGCTTCCCTCAAGGAACTGATCAATGAGAACTCTGACTACCTGCTTAATGACATTTCACTCAACCTTCAGAGGCTCAGCCAGCATCCACAGGTAGTTATGTTTTTAACCCAAAGTGGACACAGAAATGACTGCTGGAGGGTTTACCTGATTTCCTCCTTTGTCTGCTTAAGCCTGTGCTGCCCTGAGCTTGTACTGTATTTCATTATAATCCTGTCTTGTTGGCCAGGCTCCACGGGTGTTGACAGTTATGTTGACTCACTCTGACTGCAGCCTGCTGCCGCTGGTCGGGGACATCGTTCAGGATGTGCTGACGGCTCTGGATCTCAGCTACGAGCGCACAGCTGCTCTTTTCTGCTCCGTGCTGCACGCGCTCATGAAGGCACTGGGTAAGATTTCAACAGTGATGTCAGCTTGAGTCTCACATATGCTGGGAGTCAAAGAGGACAAGGAAGAAAATGTAACTCATGTTTTCTGCAGTGTCTTTAAAACTTTCTGTCAAGGAGTACACTTCAGGATAAATAACTTTGCTCGTTATCAAATTATCAGTATCTTTGGAAACATTTAATACATCGTGATGGTTTAAATGCTCAGTCGTTTTCTGCTACATATTCATAATGATATTTATACAGCGGCACTATAGGTGTTTGCAGTTTTACAAGCCCTCACAGTAAAAATGTGTAAATTAAATGTCACTAATGGCTCTTTCCAAAAAACATCAGTGTTTGTGTCACACTGATTTGATCAGCTGACTTATTTTATTGTAACCAAACCTATGTTCATATTGTTGTCTTGTTTTTCCTTTAGCGAGGTGGTTTCCTTCCACTTGTAGCAGGACCAGTAAGTCTACCAGCTACAGGCAACGCTCCAGTGACCAGGAAGACCTCAGCATTCGCCAATTCCTGCTGAATTACCGCAAACAGAAAGAACTGGCAGAGGGCATTGGAATAGAGGATGATGACACTGAAGACCAAGGTAATAGGTCTGTCTAAGGGCCAGTGGAATATAAGCTATAGGTTGTAGTGGTGATTATTTTAGATTCAGAGTGTAGAGGAGATGGATCATTGTAATTAAGAGTCATAGAAATCTGAACCTCACTGCTAAACTGGCGGTCTAACTGTACATGTGCTCCATTGCAGAAGTCCCTCCCACTGAGTGTGAGGATGTTGAAGATACTGGTAGTCCTGATGTGAAAGCAGAGCTTCCCTCCCACCTCAGCATCACTAAGGATGTTATGGAGCGCTGCATTCATCTGCTGTCTGATCCCAGCCTCAGGCTCCGACTCAAGGTACTATATCAGTAGTTTTACGTAGAGTCAACTGTTGGACTAATAACAAAAATAATCATTCTTGTGAAGGTAGGACTGCCAGCGTTGGTACAATTCATCCTGTCAGAACTGTGTGGAGGACTGTTCAGTGGTGTAATGCTCATCAAGGAAAAACATTCAGTCTGGTCCAGGAGTGAAACAGAAATAAGTCTGTGCTGAAGTCGTGCCTGCTCAGGAGTTTGGGCTCTCAATGAAGACCTCAGTAATTAGTTTCAGCTCACATATAATCAGGATCAAAACAGAGATAATTGTTAGGTGTGTTGTGCGTCTTTGTCTTTAGGTACTAGACGTGCTGGAGTTGTGCGTTCAGGTGCTGAGTGAGAGGGAAAATGAACTGCTGCCTATGGCTCATCGCTGCTGGCCAGCACTCCTGCAGAGACTCACAGCTGATGACCCATTAGCAGTCCTCAGAGCCTTCAGGGTAAGTAAAACAAACCTCTCTTTTCATTATGTGAGTCAAAATTATTCAAGTCGTCTTTAGTTTTAAACTCTTAGTAGTGAAAGAATGAAAGATGCTGCCCAACAACAGGCTTATTTCATTCAGAAATATCGGTAGTTCTATTATTTACTTTTTTGGGTTGTAATGTGAAGACTCTTTAAATTAACATTTCTTCTATCAGCACAGAAAAATCACAGTGTGGATGCCTTCTTAGAGGCTGCTTGTCGGTGTAAATTAGGCTACTCGTCAGCTCCTGTCATCAGCTGGAATATTTTTGAATTTGTTATTCATGTTTTCATTGATGAACTGACAAATTCAAACACGTTAAGTCTGTAAACAGTCATTTATTCACTCAGAGCTGCTGCTGGGAAATTGTTTCATCAGCTTTGGGATATATCCAAGTTTTGTAAATACTACAATTCATCCAGGAGGATACAACGGGAAGGTTTTATTGAATTTTGACAGCTTGCTGCTTTTGTACATTACATTTTTGTACATTACATGCCAGGTGCTGTGCGTGCTGGGTGAAACATGTGGGGACTTTCTGAGGAGGAGGGTCTCTAAAGAGGTTCTGCCCAAGCTGAGCGCCTCTCTGGCACGGCAGGCGCCGATCAGCGCCAAGGCTGGGCCTGTCTACACACACACCCTGGTCTACAAACTGCAGCTGGCTGTATTGCAGGGGCTGGGCTCACTGTGCCAGAGACTGGATCTGGGTAAGAGAATAGAGACACAGTGCTCACAAACAGCACAGTTTCACCAAGACACAACATAGTGCATCATCCTGTAGAACTGTACTTGGGCTCTGGCAATGATCAAAGCAGCCACAACATGGACAAATCAGAGCAAGACAACTATTCTTAGTATGACGCCTCACTTTATGGAGATTGGTGCAACATGAAGCCCATTTATGTAAAAATACAGTGAAGATAGATGACCTCTTATCTTATCTTTATCTAACCTCTTTTCAGCTGTAATATTTAACTGAACACAACGAGAGCAAAGAGCTACCAGGACTTTTTTGGCCTACTGTTAAATGCCCCCTGTTCAATACTTTACTTTTTCTTTTTACTTTTTCTCTGTGCTGTTTTGATCCCATATTTATTTTGGGTAAATACATGCTATCTATCTTATTGAAGCCTATTTGATCACAGGGCTGTAACTTTCTTGTAGGAATCAACTTTATGATTTATAAATGAATGAGTTATAGTCAGCTTTCTTCCTGTGAGTGAGACAACAGCAATACAAGTTTGTGTCTGTAC
>NW_005187440.1:2724278-2725789 GCF_000239375.1 Pundamilia nyererei | reverse complement strand
CCAATTATGCAATTATGAGCTGCTTGTGTAATTTTTGGTCACCTGCGCAGTGTGGAGGTGAACTGAGTGACAGAGTGAACATCACAAATGTCACACCCTCCCACTGAGGTTCATCGCTGACAGAGGAAAAGAGTCACAAAGGTGACAGAGCTGTCTGCAGCCTTTCCAGAGCCAGCGTTACATCTAACAGTGACAAGGACTGCAGTGTAAAGACAATTGTAAGATATCAGGTTGTTTGTGAAACTGTTCCTTTAAAATAGCTTACAGCACTTTTTGTACTGCAAACTCTCATACAGTGTAGTGTGCAGATAAACAGGCACGATACACGTTGTGTGTTTGAGATGCTCTTTGTGATTATTCTTTGAAGTCGGTTTCAGTATGGTCTTCAGGTCACAGGGGGTGGGACAAAGATGGTTTTAAAAAGGAGATTAACCAGCAGTGGTGAGGGAGACGTGGTATGTAGTGGGAGGGGGCAATTTCAAGAATAAATGCTCACCTGGACAGGCAGAATTATTGTTGGTAAGCTTTAACGTTCTGACCTCTCAAAACTGCTGTGAAATCCTCCCCGAACCACCTCAGCAGTTTTACTGAGCTCATTAGTTATCAGAGGTAAAGTCCAGGCTTGGCCTACTTTTTATACTCAACAACAGTACCCATGTATGTAGTGAAGCCTGGAGCTGCACATGTAACGTGCCCCACTTACCTCACATCCTACTGCACCACTGCCTGCTGTTTCAGCCCTTCCACCACTCCAGCATCCACCTGTGTGCTCCTGGAGGTTCATGAGTAACATATTTGCAGGGAGTGATCCACCCGAAGACCAGGCACCGAGCTCAAACTGTATTCTGCTGCTGTGATTAATCAGTGAAATTAACTTGGCTTTGATCCATTTCATTCTTTTTTATTTTCTTTTACAAGTCGATTTTTGTTGAAATTTCTGGATAAAATATAAAAGTATTACAATTGTTATATAATAAAATATAGTAAAAATGTCCTGTGTTTGGTTTTCTCAGCTGAAGCAGACCTAGATGTGGTTTGTGAAGCCTGTCTACCCTACCTGAGCTCCAGACAACCCATCAGACTGCAAGAAGCCTGTTTAAAGTAAGTCTTTATTAAGGACCGCTGTAGTCTTGGAAAGTAACTAAATCCTTCATTTAGTTACTAATGTGTTTGAGTGTTACACACAGACAGAATGCCATAAATGAAAACTGTACCATCCAGTTGACATTGTATTGCCATGTTGGTCATTAACAGCCACGTAACATGATTTATTAGTAAAATCTGAATTTAAATTGAATGCTCAACATCATATTTGGAGAGGTGCTGGGTGTTACACAACAAAATATGACTTCAGGAGTCATTCTTGTCTTTGAACACTGAATATGAAACAAAGCACTGTGGCTATAGCTTTTGTTTCCTGAAGGAGAGGAACATGGGACCTGAGAATGGAATACCTCAGGAATAATCAGGTTCCTGCATGTTCTGGGTAAAGACACCAGTATTTGTGACTT
>NW_005187440.1:2719211-2722707 GCF_000239375.1 Pundamilia nyererei | reverse complement strand
TACATACATTACACAAAACATCACATGGGGAAGACAGGTCAGAGAGGTATAACAATGGAAAATGCACCACATGAGGAAAGATAAGGAGAAAAAAATAACTCCCCCCAGACTGAGCTCCAACAGAGAGATCAGTTTGAGAACAGAAAAAAAACACCTCTGCACATAGCACATGAAAAAACTCTTGATACACCAAAGAAACACATGACAAGCAACAGGGGTGGGCAAAGGGTGAGAGACAGCCGATTTAGACAGTACATCCGGGCCTGCAGCCTGTGCGCTGGTCTCCTTGATCCACCGTCAGCATCGGAAGGGAATAAGCGTCGAAGGCGTTTGGAAAGGGAGGGGGGATGAGTGTGTGTGTCCAGTTCAGCTGAGACAGTCCTTCGCCCTGCTAGGCTAAGTAAACAGTCTTCCAGCCAACCCAGGTGGCCTTGCATGGAATGGGAAGGAACAGTCTAAACACAGACGTTATCAGGGTGCTGTTGTTCGGCTCCAGCCTTGCTATCGCAGCTGGCGCCGAGAGGGTATCCCCATGAGGTGATGGTGCTTTTTACTTTAGTGCGAACAGCTCATATGAATTTCAAAGCAGTTCTACAGTCCAACACTGAGAGGAGGAGAGGAGAAAAGTGCGACCGCCTTCGTCAAGAGCAGTGTGACCTTCTTGGCCAGGCTTGGGACCAGCAGTAACAAATATACTAGCTTTGGAAGCCCTGAGGATGGGTGTCTCCTCCACCAAGGAGCCACTAAGAAAATACATGAAAATTGTATAAATATGGTATGTTGATTGGGATTTACAGGAGTACAGTACAGGAGCCGGCATTGCCACATAAAAGATTTCATTTTTGCTGCTTGATGCAATGATGATGATGCAGTGTACATAAAGTTAAAAGATTACAGCTAATAAATCAAATTTCATTTCATTCAATTTTATATGTGTGCATGAGCTAACTTGTAAAGCCCTTTGGTCAGCTGTGTCGCCTTTAAACGTGCTATAGAAATGGCACTGGACAATGGAGAAAGGATAAACTGAACCCATTCATAACCATTCATGGCCAGCTTGATCCAAGCGGTCCTCGGTAGCCATGACAACGAAGACGTCCCACAAATCCCGCTGGGCAAAACCAATGATGCACACCCTGCAACTAAATATAATCATCTAAGGGTGTTTACTCACTTTATTTCACTTCCACGATGTTATTTCTCTCTCCTACAGTTTACATAATCTGACGAATTCTGCAAATTAGTCGATGACGTCATTTAGCCACTTTTAATGACTTTTCGGAAAGTCAATACCGATTTTCCTTACTGAGAAGCTGGTAGCAGACACACATTGCCAGGGTTGTGGTTGGCACGGCTGACTGGGTAACACCTTATGACCAGCTAGTGTCACTAGCTGGTGACAATGAGAGCCTTTGGCGATCCCAAAGGCTGCTCCAGAAACGATTAAAGTATATTTAAAATATTTGTTCAGTACTTTTCCAAACCCCAGCAGCTGTCTGTTCTAAGTTTTGAGTCTCTACTAAAATTAAAATAAAAGCATTGTAACCTGTTTGTTTTTATTTAATAAGCAGCGTAGCTGTACACTATTATTATTAAGAGAGATTAAGCTTGTGTTTCTGTCATGCAGTGATTGTGCTTAACTGTATGAAGCTTATTAAACATTGTGAAATATATCACATGTAAAAGCCAATTCTGCCAAAGTGCTTAAAATACTTGTTTAAATTATCTTTTTTTCTTAAAGAAATCTACTTCATCATGTGTAATATTTTATATCATGTGTAAGTTCCATCACAACCTGCTGTGGTTTTATTTTGAAATGTTTTTATTGTTGCATGCTGCACCCAGTGTGAATGTAGAGATTTGTGAATTTCATCAGTAATAAATGTTTTTGGACCCTTTAAGGCTGAAAGCGTTTGTCACACTCATATCACAGACGTCTAACGTCATCTTGTTGGCCACACTAACTAAAGAACAAACAAACAAACAGCCCACCTGTAGCATTTCTACACATTGACCTCCACAGAAAAGTGTCAGTGTTAAAGGACCTACATGACATAAAGCAGATCATTGTAATGTTGTTGCACACTGTTGCAGTAATGAATGTCCTAATGTGTATATTGTCAATAATAATGTGGATACTCAAATTGCAACTCAGTCTGAAGAATCTAAAAACGGTGAGTCGAGATTTTTTACCTATTTTTTTGGAGAAATCATGGGTGACAATAAACAGGCAGTTGCTATGCTTCTACGTTTAATGATGATTACTTAACCTGACCTGCATCATTTTACACTCAGTGGTCACATCGCATCTCACTGCTGTCAAAGAGTTCATTAAGTTGGCACAGGTCAGCAGTCCTCCTCCACCGCTCTCTGTCCCTTCAGCAGGTCGATGCCAGCACTTCAAGCTCTTTCAGTCAGAAACCTTTGCTGACCAGCCAGTCCTTCAGCTCATATCGAAGTGACCTTTGACCTTCACGGTCATGGTGATCACATTGACCTGTGTAAGCAGCTCTTTCCCCATCACCTCCTTCAGGTACTGCCTCACGTCCTTCTCTAGAGCCCGAATGTCACCCTCCCTTTTCCATATCAGCGTTAATTTCTGGTTGCTATTGGTTACATCAGTGTAAATCAGGATGTCGTGTCGGGAGCTGCAGATCATGTAGGGCAGAGACGAATTCGGGCAGATCCCGCAGTAGGCATCCAGCCTGATGGGGTAGGACCAGTGTGTTTAGGCAGAGTGGGGATCCGTGATGGTGGGATGAGCCGCTCAACAGCTGAACTCTTCACTCTTGGTAAGATGTTGAAACTGTTTTGGGTTCTAATCGTAGGAATAGACAGTTTTTAGGTTATATAAAAAACTTTAAATTGGTCTGAATTGATCATAATGGGAACAAGTTGTTGAAAAATCCTTCCTGAATATGCATCTGAACAGACCCAACAGAGCACCTCAGTAAAGGACTTTAAATTCTTATCACTACAAAATTTAATAACTGGGCAAAGGACAGACGCAACAATACTGATGATTACAACCTCACAAAGAAAACAGAATGTATGTTGTATCACTCAACACTAGAGGATATATTAGCTGTGTCAGTTGTTAGACTTGAAACAACAGCTTTAATGTCCACATTTTGACTTTAGTCTGTACAGTTTGTTCACTGACCTTCTGTCCCTCACTGACTCAAGTGCCTCCAGATTTGAACAGTGTTGGTCAAGTTACTTGAAAAAAGTAATCAGTAACTAATTACTGATTACTTCCCCAAAAAAGTAATCCCGTTACTTTACTGATTACTTATTTTCAAAAGTAATTAATTACTTATTTCCTTTTAAAAGCACAATTTACAACCTGAAGCGGTGATAAAGCGATAGATCTTCCAGCCCAATTCTACTTTTTCTGCATAATCCATCATACAAAATGTAATCAAATGGAAAGGTCTCTTTTTAAAACTTGTTTTATTAGTTTTAATCTTTTAACTTTATGCATCAAGCAAAAATT
>NW_005187440.1:2693593-2700495 GCF_000239375.1 Pundamilia nyererei | reverse complement strand
CCAGTAAAACAGTTTTATGTCTCCTGAGGTCTTTTCATTGTTTTATTGTTTCTTTTGCTAAAGAAAAATATCCCTGCCATTCCTCATTGTTAGCTAATCATGAATCCATCACTGGATCACACCCAATTGCTAGCACAATAATCATGTTTAAGGTTGTGAGCTGGTGTCTGATTTGTGTTTTCGTTAAATTAAGGCATCATCTGCACAAATGAACCACTTCATCAGAAAACAGAAAACTAAGTGTCTGTCATGGTCCTGAGTCTGTGTTTCCTTATGCTTTTGTTCATTCCGAGTATGTATTCTGCTGTGATTTTGCCATTTGTTAGGTTTCTGTTCTTTACCTGCCTGCTCCCACTTCTGTGTTCCCTCTGTCTGTCCTCGGTGTTATTGTGTCTACTTATGAGTCCGCCTGTCAAGTTCAGTGCCCTGTCTGGTTCTCTGTCTGTTAGTTTCCTGTTTTATTCTGAAAGTTCATGTTTCATGTCAGTGTGTTCAGTTTTACCTCTCCCCTGTCTCGTTAGCCTAATTTCTCCCAGCTGTGTCTCCCTCCTGTGGCCCATTCCCTGATTACTCCCCGTGTATTTAAGCCCTGTGTTTTCCTGTGCTCTCTGTTGCGTCGTCTGTTTAACGCCTTGTCCGTCTGCATAATTCTGTGTAACCTGGTGTTCAGTCTGCGTCTCTCCGCCATCTGTCTTTGTGCATTTTGTTCCTCCTCCCGTGCGTGTTTGGTAGTGATGGGCAGATGAAGCTTCATGAAGCACTGAAGCTTTTCATCCAATTGGTTCACGCCAGTGCAAAGCTTCTTGAAGCTTCATTTGCTCTATTAGGACACCTACTGGACGTAAAAATATTAGTTGGCATGAATTTGAAGAGTGTGGCCTTTTGCACGCAGCTTGTAAATGTCAACAACAAAAGGAGTGTGTAAAACATCTATATTGTATTGATGGCAGTATACTGTGTATATTTATACTGGCAGTATGGAAAATGATCATTAGGAAATGCTTAAAATGGAAATGATCATTTACTGTGAGGTGAGGTGTGGTTGGGGTGTGGACAGTGGTTGTGCTTTTGTAACGTTGAGGTATGGACAGCTACACACTGAGGCTTTGAGCCTCAGTCCTGCCCACATTTTATTCTGTAAAAACTAAATTTTCACTGCTTTTATGACCTTTTAGTGGGGAGAACATAGCTAGGATTTAATGATTTCACAAATCTTTTGAATCCTTTGTCCTCCACAATGCTAAATGGCTGGGAGTCCTCAATCACCATGCTAACCAGGTCTTCATCTATTTGAGATTGTTCTCCTGAGGAAAGACAATAAAGACAAAGCACAAATATAAATATCACACACGGAACGTATTACAGTTGTATAATATTGTTATATCATTTAGTAATATTACTGCATGCTATATTATCATTGCATTTGATGGCTCACCTGGTCTTGCTCCACAATCGGTGTTCCCCTTATTCTCATGCAAAGCTCTGTAGTGCCTAAGCATGGATGAGGTGTTGTTGTTATATCCCAGCTCCCTGGCACATAGCAAACACTTCACCTTGTACAAAAGTAAAGCCGCTTAACATAAATTGTAGAAATTTACTTACCTTGTTGGGAGGAATAAAATCAAAATGTTCCCACACAGGGGAGGACATCCTCCGCTTCTTAGCTGGCTCCCGCAGCAGAGTGCGGCAGGATATATATTTCACTACGATGACCTGGATGATTGAGAACCTTCACAGACAGATATATATTTTAGTTCTGCTGAGCCAAATAAGACAGGTCAGGGTGAAGAAGTGACAGCCAAAGAAAAGCTTACCACAAAACGGAGAAGTTATGACAAATCAGACTATAAGGCAAAAAGAAAGTGCAGCATAAAGCTGCGGGAGATTTCACTTGTCATGTTTGCATAGTAAGCTAACGATTAATAAGACGATGTCAGAGGAATTGGTGCACAAATTATCATCACTCACAGATCAGTGCTGTCGCTCTCTATACACAGTTCGCGCGATTGCAAAGTGAAAGCAAAAAAACAAGCGCAAATCCAAACACGATTTCAATATGTCACATATTGACAGTGGCTCACCCAATGACATAATTACCCAGCTACATTTCTGAAAGAATGCAAAAGCATTGACATATATTTTTCCTTCCTACAATAGCCCGACAGGCAGGGAAGAGATAGATTTTGGTAGCCCGACTGAAAAAAATCGCTAGCCCCGGGCTAGCGATATTGCGAGCCCTGTATCTGATTGAGGAATCACTCATCTTTGGAAAAGAGAGTTTATTACAGAGAAATGTCTCTTTCCAAAATAAAAGCTATACTATCCGCTTCTTCTGGGCTATATTCTCAGCAGCATATTAAACATATCAGGTCTCCATAAGGAGAATCCTGTGCTAACAGCTGTCTAAATGACTCGGCTAAAGTTTGTAGCATGCATGCTTGTTGTTTTTGTCTTTGCACTAGGATGATGTCGGTGTAAATGTGCAGTCATATTCGTTGTGTTCCCACTAGTGCTGTCAGCGTTAATCTCGTTGAAATAACCTTAACGCCACAACACGGCAAATCTCCGTTAACGAGCTACCCTATACAGAGGGGCTAGACGGCCAACACGTTAACGAGCTAACTGCGCTAACACACTAGCTCCCACCCATGTAATTGAGCATTGCATGGCACATCCAACATACTGTTTTACTTTAGTCCATGACTCGCTTACCTTCAGGGTCATACGTCACATGAAAACCAAAATAATTCCAAACGCCAGATCTGAATGAGGGTGGGGAGGTCCACTTCTGTCTCGCTAGCTTGCCCTGCGCTCTTCCTTCTGACCATGGCTGTGTTGAGTGCTCAGTGAATCTGCGTTCGACTACTCCGCCTAGGCTGCACTCTCGAGCCTAGGCGGAGTAGTCAAATGCAGATTCACTGAGCGCTCAACACAGACAGCATCGTCAGAAGGAAAGTTGATAAAATAAATTACAAATTTTGTATTCTTTTTTTTTCTCCCCTTTGGTTTTCTTTCTTTCTCTCCCCCTCTTTCTTTCATTCTTTCCCCCTGTCCTATCCCACAGTCATGTCTGTCCCGTTTGCAACTGAAAATAAAATAAATTCATAATTATAATAAAGGTCAATCAAATGGACCAATATGATGATCCACTTAAAATAAATCCTCTTGGCATCTTTCTTGGCCTCAAGACAACAATTCTGATGGCTATAGATCCAAACGGGAAAAAAAAAAAAAAAAAAAAAATTTAAAAAAAATTTAAATTTTTTTTTTTTAAAAATTGTATTGTTCGATACATATGCGTACCGAACCGAAAGCACTGTATCGAACGGTTCAATATCGATACGAATATCGTTGCACCCCTAATATATATATATATAAACATTCTTTTTTTTTTAACAAGAAACACATTCTAGTAAGGAAGAGGAGACATTTTGGAAACATCAGAAAGTATTCTTTATTCGCATGGTACTACTCACTCAGCAGGAGTGATGATTTTAATTAACAAATTTGCAGGGAAGGTTATTGATCATAAAAGCGATGGAATGGGACATTGGATCATGGTGTTGATAGAAGTCTGTGAACAGAAAATTATTCTTATCAACGTGAATGGATACAATAACAGGTCTCTAAATAGAAACATGATGTCAAACTTAAGTAAATTAATTGCAAACTGGAGTAATGAGGATGGCTAGTTCTACCCAGGTAATAACTGGAGGCAATTTTAACCTGGCACCAACAACCTGGGCTCGAACTGGCAATCTTGCGATTACAAGACGAACTGCCAACTCTTGAGCCACAATCGCCCATATGAGTAGTACAAGCCAGATTGTTTTATTTAGCAAAACTGATTAATAGTTAAATATTATTGTTGAGGGGCACAGACAGGACTCTGCACGCACACACATTTAAAAAAATTGCGTCAACAAAAGGGCACTTTGGGCACCTACCAGGAAAGGGACAGGTGTTCAAGCCCCCCGTTTGCATGTGTCAAAGTATATTTTAAATATTTATTCAATTCTTTTCCAAACCCCAGCAGCTTTCTGTTCTAAGTTTTGAGTCTCTACTAAAATAAAAATAAAAGCACTCTAAGTTCTTTGTTTTTTATTCAATAAGCAGCAAAGCTATATACTATTTTTGTGAACTGTGACTTTCCCCTGTTAACCTTTGATCACCCCCTCACCTGTATGTATCACCCACAGGTGTCTTATCAGTTTGCATTTGCCTTTCCTCACTGTTTTTAGTCAAAAACTTAACCAGCCTAAATATTTGGACTGTTTTTGTTGTAACCTACAAAAATCCCTTTTGCCCAGAATGCAATACCACCAAAAGGTAAGGTGTCTATCCTGTGCTGGCACTTTTAAATTTAAGCCAGAGATCAAAAGCCCTGCCTCCTGTGATAACTTGGCTATAGTACATGTCAGTCTGTCATAAATTCTGCTGTAATCTTGCTCATCTTTTTTCACCTCATTATATGACTCTATCTCAGTTATAAACCCCAGTGTGGTTCATTATGGTTTCATCCTGTGCAGATAGTAGGCTACATATGAACTAAAAATGTTAATGATGATGCTCATGATACTCCCCTGTGCCAGTGAAAACTCGATTTGATGTCTTTTGTTGTCTTTTCTTTGGCTACACTGCAAAGAAGGTTAGTGATCCAGTTTGATGGAGTTGGAATAACAGCTCCCTCTGGTGTCTGTAGCATGAATAAATTCAGCAATCACTCATTTTGAGGCATGTACTCCACTCTGAGAAGAAAGCGTTTAATGTAGTTTTCTTTGACAAATATTATATGTTAACTTCTCTATGCTCTACTCTGCCGATGACCTTACATCAGCAAGGTGCTTTTAAGCCCCTCCCCGACCCTCTGTGACTGTAGTTTGGTAAGATGCTAAGATCTTCCGTGCACAAATAGATGTTATATCTGCACTTATAATCAAAAAAGACCTGCACTCCCTCCCTTCTGGCCCACTGTACAGCACTGTAAAAAGTGAAGGAGGGCATGCATTTTGGACTTTTAACTGTATTTTCATTAGTTTTACGCTATTTATAGACATTTAAAATGACACCTGTTTTTCACTATCTATTATTGAAATACAACTTTGTTTTATAATTGCAAGACAGCCTGGGAAATAAGCCACCAGAATTCTTTCTTTAGTTTTTACATTTAATTCTTACAATAAAGATTTGTGATATTATATTATATTATATTATATTATATTATATTATATTATATTATATTATATTATATTTGACCTTGTTGTTTTACACCGGAAGTATTACATACGTTACCAGCGCGTTGTAACTTCCGGTGTGCCATAATACCGCTGCGCATATTTCAGGTTTGTTTGACCATTTCATTCGCTCGGTCAATAATTTTAAAGTTAACTGCATTTATGCTTTCAGTTTTAGATATGCACACGCCTATATGTGTGTAATTGATTAACATTATTGGCAATATGAGTAGTTTCTTTCAACACCATCTTATTAGCTGTTGAAGTTGTTTAGCAGTGATTCCCCATGTTAGCTTTCGCTAACTAACGTTTAGTAGCTAGCTTGTTAGCATCCACCGCTTTAGTCAGCCGATTTAGCAAGAAGTCGCTTTTCGACTGTTGCTCTATGTATATATAAACTTAATATTGGGTATTTTATTTTTGGTGGCGACCTGTACGTGTCTAACTACACTTGGTTGGCGTCTCTGATATATGAAAGTGGTAAAAATGACTGACGGCTGAGCAACACTTGAACTCTCCGACACACTGCACGAGGGCATTAAACAGCGTGTACACAGTGTATGTTATGTCCACCGGCTAAAATTGGAAATCCGCAAGTCTTTCATTGTCTTCCGTTACTTTATTTAATTATTTCAAAAGCCGTAATCTGTTTTTTATTAGTAGTTGTCCAAAGCAAAGACGGGGGTGGGATTCTGAAGCGTTGATCCTAATTCAGTTGAATGGTAAATTAAATCAGTAATTAACAAATGGTAAGCCCCTTTCTCTGATTCAAACAAAGCTAAGCTAAGGAGACAGTACTGAACCCTCTGTGTGTTTGTGTTGCAAAGCAGGCGGTGGAGAGCAGACGCCGATGGGGGACGAAAAAGACACCTGGAAAGTTAAAACTCTTGATGAAATCTTACTAGAGAAGAAACGCAGAAAAGAATTACAAGAGAAAACTGATCCGAAACGCCAGAAAAATGTAAAGTATCTAAAAGCTAATATACACTCTATGTTACACATGCATGCTGACACAGAATGCAACAAACAGATTTGTGAATTAATGTCTTAGGTCTCAGTTATTGTCATGTTAGCATTTTTATCTTAAAACCCAGATGTTAATTTAGGATTGGAATATAGAATTTATTAAGAAACATAGCCTAATTAATTTTGTCTAAACATTAGTGAAGTTGCTAAATACAAAAATGTTGTGGTCTTTTTTTGTATGTTAGCCCTCTTGTACTCACTGTCTTCTTGTAGGCTTTAACCCCAAATTCTGGATTTCTTGTCTTGGCCAGTTCTCAAAGGGCCTTGCTTCACAGGCGGATGATCGGGAAGCCAAACGAGACACTCCGGAGGAAGGAGAACTTCGGGATCAAAGAATGGAAATAACAATTCGTAACTCGCCATATGCACGTCAAGACTCAATGGAGGACAGGTACTTGGAAGTTGGGGGAAATTATGAGTGGGTAAACTGATCCATGACTTTTTCTTCTTTTTTTTAAATGTGGAAATTAGTATACAGTGGGGCAAAAAAGTATTTAGTCAGCCACCGATTGTGCAAGTTCCCCCACTTAAAATGATGACAGGGGTCAGTAATTTGCACCAGAGGTACACTTCAACTGTGAGAGACAGAATGTGAAAAAAAAATCCATGAATCCACATGGTAGGATTTGTAAAGAATTTATT
>NW_005187440.1:2690039-2692260 GCF_000239375.1 Pundamilia nyererei | reverse complement strand
CTGGTGCAAATTACTGACCTCTGTCATCATTTTAAGTGGGGGAACTTGCACAATCGGTGGCTGACTAAATACTTTTTTGCCCCACTGTACATAACCAGCAGAAGCTACTATAACATACAGCTAGCATGCAAGTTAGCAGCAATAACTTATTACAAAGTTATAAGAGCTTAAAGCTGCTGTATAATGTTAATTCAGGTCACGTTTTTTTGTTGTTGTTGTTGTTGGGCTTTTTTTGTTATTGTGCGGCAAAGCAAATTTGCTGTATCAGTTGGGACAGCACAACAATACAGCGGACACACTAAACATGCAATGCAAAATTACAACATAAGGGCAAAAAATTATGAACATGCAAAATATAGTACAATACAGTACAGAGTACTATAAATAATATAATTAATATAAATAGTAGCAGATTATTGACTTTTAAGTAGTCTGCTATTGCTTATAAGTGGTTATAAAGCCAATTCTGAACAGATTTATTTTATTTTATTTTTTTAGTGGAATGATCCATAAGGGTATTAGACAGATATTGGTTCTGAATTGGTGCAACTCTCCTCACAATGTTTTCTTTGTTTCTTTTAGAGGGGAAGAAGACGAATCACTAGCAATTAAGCCTCCACAGCAAATAGCAAGAAAGGACAAATCTCACCACAGAAAAGAGGAGAAGCGAAAAGATAAAAGACGTCATCGCAGTCACTCAGCTGAAGGAGGTTCAGAGACTCTGCTTCACATGTTTTACAGATACATATTTTTATTTTTAGGGCTGTTTTTTCATGTCTGTTTGTTACTTAAACAGCAGGAAAACATGCACGACTCAAAGATAAAGAAAAAGAGCGTGAAAGCGATCGCAGGAAACGTCACTGGGAAGAGGACAAAGCCCGGCGAGACTGGGAAAGGCAGAAAAGAAGGGAACAGGCCAGAGCTCATTCACGTAGAGAGAGGTGAGCACCAACTTTGGCCAGAAGTAAATAATCTCATGTCAGTTCAGATAATTTCTGATAATTTTGCCTCTTTGATATTGTCAACGCTAACTTGTTTGAAAATCTGTTTTGTTGAACTTTTGTTGATTGCATGTCAGAATGTTAAATCCTGTCAGCGCTAATGTGTTTGATCATTTAAAAAAACACTAATTTTATATGTGATGTTTTTTTTTTAATTAAATAAAGACATGAAACATAAATAATTCAAGTTAATACTTAATTACTGTCCATTTAAAGAAACCAAAGAAAGCAGTGACAAGAGTGAACTTTGGATTATCCAAACAGACCTCCAGTGGACTCTGCTGGGTTTTTTTTGGATCACAGGGACCGACTGGAGCAGCTCGAGCGCCAGCGGGAGCGTGACCGAAAGCTCTGGGAACAGCAGAAAGAGCAACGAGAGCTAAAAGACCGGGAGAGGAGGGCTGAAGAGCGACGCAAAGAAAGAGGGACTCGACGAGAAGGTCAGTGAGTGTAACTAAACATGGTGTCCTTTCCCAGCTGTGTAATTTCAACACAGAAGAAGAGTCATAATTTTATTCTCATGTAACTGGGGAAGCAAATGTATTTAAGCAAGTAAGCAAATGTCTCAAAATGCTAAACTGTGACTTGATGGATTGGGATTTTTAGACCCTGCAGCCTGTCAGGCAAACCTGCATCAGTGATTACCTAATTAATTTTTCTCATCTAAAGTGCCATCTCGGATGCTACCTGAGGAATATGATGACAAGCCAAAACAAAGTCACCGCAGCCGTAGTCCAGTACGTGTTCCCAGAGAAAGGTCTGATCACAGTGAAACACGGAAAAGTGGATGTGAGTTTTAAATTGTTCTTGTTTTGTTTTTTTTAATCAATGGTTATTGTTGAGACTATTAAGAGATTATTGTGGCTCCAACGTAACTCATACTAATTTTAATTTTTTTCTTTTCTGCAGCATCAAAAGAAGAGAAGCCTGAGAGCAAAGATCTGCTTGCTGATCTGCAGGATATCAGTGATAATGAAAGGAAGACTAGCACTGCAGAATCCTCCCTGGGTGAGTTAAATTGTAACCTACAGATTTAGCCATTAGCAGATAATAATAATAATACATTTTATTTATAGGCGCCTTTCAGACCCTCAAGGTCACCTTACAGTAACACGTAAACAATACCATAAAAAACATAAGAAAAATGTATATATAGCAAACATGGTAGATAAAATTTAGACATAAACAGTCATAAAAGTATAAAAGCAAATATAAAAACT
>NW_005187440.1:2687573-2689243 GCF_000239375.1 Pundamilia nyererei | reverse complement strand
TGATATTATTTATATGTGCTGTGAAAGACAGAGTGCTATCGAGGATGACACCAAGACTCTTAACCTGAGGGGATGGTGTGACAACAGAGTTATCAATGGATAACGAAAGACTGGTTGGAATTGTAGTCAGTTTTGATCTGGTGCCTATTAAAATGAATTCTGTTTTATTGCCATTAAGTTTAAGAAAGTTAAACTTAATGGATGTCAAAGACTCCACTACAGCAGACGATTAATATTGATAGGGATGTTCGTTGATTGGTCAAACTTGGTAAGACTTCTGATCATCATCAGAAGAATAGGATGACAACAAATATCTACCACAGCTCATTGTGTTAGGAAGGCTCTGTAGATTTGCAATAGGGCTGCACGATTTTGCATAAAATGCTCGCCGTTGTTTTTTCCCTGCTAATTTTAGCATCACACGGCACAGCTTCTGTATCACGTGGTATAAGGCTCCGCCCTTGTCATTTGTTGAGCAGGAAGAGTGAGCGCTTGTTTTCATGCAGAGTACGTCCCGGATCAAAATGCGGTACAATCGTGGTCGTCGTCTTTTTTTTATTTTTTATATTAATCGTTGTCATTTGGAAATGAGATCGCACATAAGTATGAATCCAGATCGTGATTTTCTAACGATTAATCGTGCAACCCTAATTTGCAGTTAATTTCCAGTTTTTAAACTGTTTTTTTATCTTTCCTTATTTCATTTAGCATCAGCGTCTGTTTCTGAGGAAGAGGAAGATGAGGAGGAAGATGAAGAAGAGTCCAGCAGCCAGAGTGAGGGTGAAGAAGAAGAAGAGGAGGAATCTGCTTCAGGCTCAGGGCGGTCTGAGCAGAGTGCAGGTACAAATATTTGTGGCCCATACGGTTCTATCACTGCCATCAGATGCTTATCAAAGTGGCTTTCTTCCTCTCAGAAGATGTGAGTGAGGACGAGCAGTCTGGGGAAGATTTTGAACAGGAGAGGGAAAATGGAAATCACATACCTGCAGGTGAGTAAACCTCAGATATCAAAGAGAGTAGAAATCATATTTGGAGAAGTAGAGAGGTTTTTTTTTTCTTAGCTTTTTATACCCAGCCAGGACTCTAACTCTGCAGACTGTGCCTTTAAGAAACAATCGCACCACCATAAGGGCAAAACACAGAAATAGTATGAAATAGTATTCAGGCAAGAATGAAAAAAAAAGTTCCTTAAATTAAGCCCTTTACTTTATTTTAGTTGTACCAAGTTTTATATTCGGTAATTAGATGACATCAAGGCATCTGTATAGCTAGAAGATTTTATCAGCCAAATGTTACTGTGCAAAAACTTCAGTACTGTTAAAAATGTACAGAATTTTCACATTTAAGAGAACACATTTTCTGATGGTGTTTTGAAGATGTGTATAGATTTTTTTATTTGATTGTTTTGACCTTATGTCACTAAATTAATTACAACATTAGCATGGCAAAAGAAAAGAATCTTTAAAGCCATCATTTTTAACTCAAACTATGGCTGTTTTTTGTTTTTAACTACTGTGCTTTAGTAATGATGCAAAATAAATACTCTCTGTAGCACATTCATAAATGACTAAACTTCTGATAAAAACTCCCCTCGATCACAATCTACACAACATTATCGCCACAAGCTAAAAATGGAAAAGTCATCAGCATCACTAATGAGGCACGTTTTG